>NC_052138.2:23710423-24020289 GCF_016086655.4 Lepeophtheirus salmonis | reverse complement strand
ACGTTTCATAGATTTTTATGCCGATGATGTGACCGTGATGATAGAAGCAAACTCGGAAGCTCAATTACAAAGAAGAATAGATATGGTCATATCTTATTTTATAACATTCGAAAAAAAAATTAAATAAATAAATAAAAGACTGTAATTCTCCCGATTGGCGTATGGTATCCGGGAAAAGCCTTGAAAATCTCAAATTTTTCTTCCAAAAAAATGATACATGTTTTTAAACATTAAAAGTGTGGGCTCTGGTACCTCCGAAATAAATTGGTTGGAACTAAAAAAGAGAGTCAATAATTTGAAAAAAGGCTGTTGCAATTTTAACATTGAAAAAGAATAGACCTTTATCACACTTTTTTCATTCCAAATGTTGGGTATAAGGCTATCTCTTTACCAAAATTGGCAGAGGATGCAATATTGAAGTAAAATTTTTGGTTTCATAATCTTTTCCATCGGAATTACATTTCAGCATTAAAGGGGCCAAGAAATTGATTTTGTGGTAGGCTCAAATCTTTTGTGGATATAATTACAAAAAATTATACGAGAGTTTTGGTTGATATAACGAAGAATTCCAACATGGATTGGAAATATGTGATAACATCAAGTCCATACTATGAATATATTATACTTGGAACTGATCTTATAAATCGATATCGACAACTTTTTCACTTTGCTTGCTGCAACATAAAAAGGGTTAATTGGAAAGCGACTCCCACTTACAATGGTGGAACGACCGTGGATATTATAAGAATCATGGTAAGATATCTTTTTTCAAGAATTTACTCTACCTTTATGTATTTAACAATACATTATATTGGTGTTCACTCGGGGTTTTTTTACAGGGAAGTTTACTTTTCCTCCCATTAGACATGCCATGCTACACAATGTGGCCGTTCCTTGCCATTTGAAAATTATTTTTTCTAATTGAGAAGAGAACTCTGCATTTTCAAGGTGTGATAGATAGATTAGGGAATTGAATTTATCTAGTAATTGGATGCATATACTTCGCAAACAGCTGATGGAAGAAAATTCACAGCCCAATTTCAAATAGCCAGAGGAATGTTGTTTTTCAGTACTGCATGTAAAGATTGTCATAAATTATCCAACACTATTACACACGCTTTTTCAGAATGTCCACAATTACATATTCTGAGATCATTTATTAGTTTAATCCTGAGGAGTCTGTAGGACAATAATGTTAATATAATTACGGTGATAACTTTATTCGGTGTATCATCAAAAAATAAAGAAAGTACTTCTAAAGTTATACCGATAGGGAATGCTTTATTAAATATTCAGAGATACTTAGCAAAGAATATAACTGTAGGAGAACCTATGGTTGCAGAGGATATTGATGCTAATTTAATTTTGGCAGTGGCAAGATATTGGAAGTTCCAATTGAAATATCCATCGGGCTATTGAGGGTGCTTGGTACTGGGCCTCAGATATAATTCCTCAAACACATCAAGACATTTTCAAACTTTGCAGAAAATACTCAAACTTTTTAGAAAGAGAAAAAAAACAAAAAAAAAAAACAAACGACCTAATGTTTGATTTTATTGATTTTATATGCTAATATTATTAGATTAGATATTTTATGTTTGTAAGCCTTAATCTGTTGAAGAAGTTTTAAACTATAATGTTAAATCATATTTTTGTAAATGCATCTTCACTAGAAAATTTTAGATAATTCTAATTTTTATAAATTATTTGCTGTCAAAATAAAGTTTAAAAAACAACTTTTATATGCAAGTTTAGAGGAGGGAACAAGGACCTATATTGCAAGTTTAAGTAGAGTCTAAGGTTGAGATTCAAGTCGTAGCAAGTCCTTAGCATAAAGTATTATAACAGTTCATTGGCTACAAGTCCAAGTACTTCAATATTTGTATTAAGACCCGTTATAGCACACCCCATTATTCTTTCGAGCTAATTTTAATTATTTATTTGTTAATGTGTGCCCATTGTAAATTAGTTATAATAAATCAAAAAAAAATGACTGCAACTATATTTATTTTGCTAACCAAGAACATCGTTAATATTTTTCTACTTATTCTTAATGGAATAGAGGGCTTTCCATCTATATAAAGTACATATATATCTGGTGAGAGAAAAAAAAAAGGAAATGATGGCATGGAAATTTGTTAAAAGAATATTTCTTGCCCATTAAAGTATCTGCCTTGGCTTTGGAGTCAAAGCCAAGTCTCATGTCTTAGTATGTGGTTACACAAGTATGAAAAATATAGTGTAACAACTTTTTCTATGAAGAATAATTTCATCTACGTTCATTATTTAAAATATATTGAGTTTGATTATTTTTTGAAGAAAAAATATATCATTTTACCTTCATAAATGTATCATACGAGGGTGGTCTGAAAAGTTCCCAACCTAAAAAAGATTTTTTCTGAATTTTCATATTTCAACATAGTCTACTTGTAACTCTACATGCTCATGCTCAATGATGCTCCCATCTCTGTAACCCCTCTAAAAAGTACTCGGCGTGTTTCACCGCAAAATAATTGTTCACCAGACACTTTTTGTTTTGGGTCAATTACTCCGACTTAGACACGTCAAATTTTAACTCAGCAACTTAAAAAAAAAAAAATGACAGCTTAATACATACTTGATTTTGTGCATTCTCACAAAAACGCTCACATCAACTCACTCAAACGACTCTAAAATAACAAATGCGTGTCCAAAATGGCTGACACTTTGGTGAGTAATTGTCAACAGATGTTTCATAGATGTAAATATCTTTTATTTACGTGTGCTGCCATCTTTATATGGAGGTCGGAAACTTTTCAGACAATCCTCGTACATTTTAATATATTTTATACTTAGGCAATTGTATAGTGTTGTGTTCGAGTACTAATCAAACTTGAAGTAATCTTAACTTTAATCAAGACGACATTTTTCTGAAAAAGGAAGAGGGGATTGGATTCGATCCGTTGACTAAGGAATAAGGGAGGAGGAGACCATTATGTAGGTCACTACGTTCAAATAAATCCTTCATAAATTTTAAATGATTCACATTGCCCTCAAATTTTCCCACTGGTTTTTGGTTTTAATACGCCCGACTTATGGGATGCTACTCCATTAAATGATGACTTGTTATCAATCAATAGTACGGCAAATTAGTTTAGAACTGTCTCTAACGGTGCCCATAGGGTAAAGCTTTACTGTAGGGGATCCATAATCATATCTTTACAGAACTTAAGAAATATTTAAGAACATGAGTGATACACTTTAAATATAATTATACTCAAAACATACCTGTAATGATTAGTGTTGTATTTGAGTGCTTTTCAAACTCGAAAAAAATTGACATTACTAAAGCCGATAATTTCCTGAAAATTACTCAAAGCATCCCAAAATACTTTGAAGAGAAAGTAATTTGACTGGATTTGAACTTGAATAAGAATAAGGATAACAGCTTTGGAAAAAAAAACTCTTCTGGCTCAAACAACAAACAAATCATTTTTTACTATGACTGGTAATTTTGCCGTGAACTTTTATGCCACAAACATTTCTGCCGCTGGTAATTTTGCCTGCAGGAGATTTTGCAGCATTTCATATTCGCTGCCTTTTTATATTCCTCTATTATCAGTTCGAACTTTACTGTTGTATATCGATCGGGACAATAGTGATTAAATAATTAATAAAGAAGGAACAGTCGATGAGTGCTAATAGTATCTGGAGTATAAAGGAGGAGATAGACCAGTAGAGTTCGAACCGATAATAAAAAATGGGGATATATGTAATTCAGTAAAATATCCTCGAGGCAAAATTACCAGTGGCAAAACTTCCTAGAACCAACTAATTGAAAAGAAGTAATCACATTATAAATGTCAAAAACTAAAACCCGAACTAAACGCTGAAGTAAAAAACTGGAACATTTTGACCAAATGAACATGTGTGATTTTTTTAGAGGAAAAAATTAGTGATAAATGTCCCGGTAGATACCAACTAATTAGGTCTTCAGTTCATGGTGAAAAAATCATAAAAATAAAATATTATTATACAAGTTTCTCAAAATTGATAAAATAAGATTTCAACAAAAGAAATTAACAAATAAATGTGGGCCTAGCAGCTTTTATCTATATAATTAAAAAATATGCTCAGAAAATATCAAATATATATTTTTTGCAAGATGCTTCATTCACTTTTACTGCCCACAAAATTACATACTTTGACATATTAAATAAACAATAATACTTCGGTTCTAGTGTACATTTTTAAGTATGCATGCATTAGATGATGACTAACGGAATTGCAATTTATATACTTACATTTGTTCGTATATCAAGGCCGAAATACATTTTAAAAGATTTTTCTGTACCATGTTAATGAATAATAATATAGGTAGGCACTTTAAGTTACCTACTTGTGACTGTATAAGCATTTAAAATGACTAACCTTCACTGTCAGAAGTGGCAACTTCAGACTTGCATCTCGACTTGGAATCGATTCCATTTTTTGAAGACTTGGGAATCGACGGAATCACACAATTTAAAAGACTCGAAGCTAAAATTCTCCCTCGAATTGCATTCGAAAGTCATTTCATTTTTTAAATGTTTTTTTATTAGTCCAATGGAGTTTGACGGATTAAATATAAATAAAAATGTCTTTTTTTATAAAGAAAAAACTAAGTTTAGTGATTAAAAAGGAAAAACAGTTGTTGCGTGTGATCTTTCTTCTTTTTTGTTCATTATTTAATAGGTGGGAGTGGTGTTAACTTCCCCTCTGAAGTAAACCTTTTCTCTTATATTTTGTGTAAATTCTTTTAAAAATTGGGTACATCGTATAAGTTTGCCCGTCATACTTTATCATTATATCTTGAAATTGGAGACAGCGACAGCGTATTGTCAAAATTCGATTATCAAAACCTTTTGGGAATAAAAACATGAGACTGAACAGAATAGGACGGACTTTAAGTCTCGTTTTAAGGACCAATACAATCCTACTAAACTTATCTACTCCATTTGAATGACAATGATTTAGATGGCTGGCATGAATAGAACCTGATTTAATTTTGCATTAATGTCTTCTTTAGTGATATGCCTTTTTAGAATGACTAAATCAATAATTCCATTGCATTACTCGTTATGTAAAAACGAGTACGAACTTTCCTATAAACTTGATAATTAAGTTTCTGGTATTTTAAGGTACCTCTATATTGTCCAACTCGAAGAGTTGAATAAAAATATGTGTAATCCTTGTTATTCTTCATAACATGGTTTGAGGATATTGCAAGGCGTTGAGTTTGAATGAGGTGGTACATCTGTGTAGCAATAACTCAAGTATCCTAAGGTCAGCTACGTCAGGACACCCCCCTCACGTTAAGTAAAAGGGTAAATGATGTTTTGTTTTCTCCTTTTAATACTGGGAGAGGATTTTGCATTTATTAGGTAGTTGGTGAAACGGGAGTAATTGAATCAGCTGTTCCCTTGTCCGCTTAATAATGATACGCTTGTTTCTTTTAAAGTTAACAGTTTGTAAGTCATAGGTAAAATGGATTAGTTTGTAAGGATAAACCTACGTTTAAAAATTAGAAAAAAAAAAAAAAAAAAAACTGTTGCTCCTTGAGCTGTTTCTTCTTTTTGTTTATTATTTAATAGATCGTTGTGAGGTTAGCATCTCCCTCAGAACAAAGAATTATATCCTTTTTTTTTTGTTGTGAATTGTTATGAAAATGTATAATGAAATAAATAATTATCAATTTAAATTGTAATTATCTTAATTGAGTTATACCATAAGTATTGCTCTTGCCTTCTCCTTGCAATCTAACAAAAAACCCATCTCTACTTAGAACTAGTGTTTGGTGAAATTACTTATTTGGGTATTAACTAATAAGTTACTTATAAGTTACATACTACTACGTCTGAAAGTAATTTGGTTATATTACTTAGAATCAAGAGTAAGGACTAGTGATGTAAATCATGTAGATTTTTTAGCTGGCCTGGGTTTTTTTTTTTTGGACTTTGGTCATTATTTTTATTTTCTATAGCAGTAATTCCTGAATAGTGAACTTATTTTACTAAATAGATTCAAAGCCTGATTCTAAACTTGTGTGCGCTCAGGAAAGATAGAGAGTAACCTTGAGGATTAGTTGATCAGTTATAATAGTGAGTCCTTGTTGTACTCAGAGTAGAATTTGGGATTAACAATGGAGTAATTCTTGCCAACCTCCTTCTTTATTTCTTTCTCCCTCACCCCATGTCACAGCATTTACTCCCCCAGAAATCAAATAACAGGCAGCTCATATTAACAAGGGTCTAAAAATAATTTACAGGTGGTCTGAGAGTCTGTAGCTTGTTTGAAAGAAATGTATAATATTTATGCTTTTCCCTGCCTTCTTTTAAAAGTAGAAGGATATCCTTGCAGCTCCTTTTCCCCAAATAACAGGCAGCTCATATTAACAAAGATATCAACACTAGTCATAGGCAATTTAACTCTGCAAAATCTTGTTCTATTGTGTGACTTCATTTATGAAATATTATGTATGCCAATAATATATAGTTGCTAATTTTGAATGAATTTAATTTTTATTTATAGTTAGTAATTCTTGTTGCAAAACATACTTTTTAAAGTAAAATAATTGATGTTTATTCATGGAAAAAGCTCTACACTTCTTTTCTCAGTGAAGCTTTCCATTTTTGCAAAACATACAAATCTAAAATTATTTTAAGAAGGAAAAAAATAGTCTTATATTTTCCTGGTAATTAGAGAGAATAAATATTTTCTTATGAAAGGATATTAATAACCAGAGGTAGAGGAAATTCCTTATTGAGCAATTCCAAGTTGAGTCTCAAGTCTTTGTTCATATGTCCTTCAATATTTTCATCTTGTCCATTCAATTTCTAAAATATTTGTATGGTCCAGTAAAAGTCTTATAATATTTTTATCGAGTCCAGCTTATATCCGAAGATATCTTTTAAGCTTATGTCATATCCTGAATTATAATATAGAGTCCATAGTGTTATGGCTTGTCTTGAGTTTAGTATAAATTAGCTTTTGAGTATAACTCGAGTGATACATCAAGTCCAAGTAAAGTCCTACTATCAGTATAAGGCATTTGGGACTATTGAAACTTGTTTTAAATGCTTCTTGAGCTATTTCTAGCCTTTAATAGAAATTTCTTAGCCAAATATTTGAAAAAAAGACCCACATATCTGAAATAGAGACTCGTTTAAATAAATTACACACATACATAGATGTCTTCTTAAACAATTATTTAAAAAAATAATATAGGTAACTGAACTTCTTTATAGTTATGACTTAAATAACTTTTCAACGATTACTTCTTTGCTATTTCAATGATCTGTGATACCTAATAGGCCATGATTAAAATAAAAAATATATTATCTGCAAAGTTGTGAGAAAGTCTGTAGTTTGGGAAGGCGTAGCAACATAGCCTCCTTTTTCCAAAAGGCAGCAAACAAGTTTTATAAAAAAAAATATATATATATTTTTGTAACTTAATGACGGTATAAACTTAAAGTTTTGGAAAGCATATCGAAGGTATGACATCAACCATTATCCACTCACTGAATAAACCGAACTTTGGTTCATTAAAGCCAGAAGATTTGTTCATTACGTAGTTTTGAAGGAATGGTTTAAAAAAAAAATGCAAAATTTAATAAGCAACTTATAGTTGTTTATGATTGGTTGATAAAGTTATTAATTATTGGGGATTCCACCAAGGTCGTATAATGTTGTTTTTTTTCGGAATATGTCCGGTTCCGATAACTCGATTTGAAACATTACACCAATTTCCCATTCTTGCATGACACCAAATTTGATAACAACAATTTTAGCTTTTTAGTATCAGTATCTGTGGAGTTATTTGGATTCCAAGAATTTTGCAAATTTCAAATTATGAAAATGAATTGAAAAAAAAATAGTTTTTTGAATAAAAGAAATTAATACAATTATTTATTATGTAATATTTACATTAAGAAATTAAAATTTAATTCTGAATTCTTCTGCTTCATATAAAAGAAAAAAATTAATAATTAATTTCACAGCATATTGTTATACATCTTTGCAAACTTTTTAAACGATTTTTCTTATTATCATAAGGCTTAGAGTAGAAAAAATATTCAAGTTGAACTGTCGTTCGCTCAACTATATTAATATTATTGTCAAAAGTCCTTTGTCTTACTCTATCTTCTTTTTGTTCTTCTCTAAACCTTATTTTCTCTGATCAAAAATTGTGCAAAGATACACCCCAACATGCAGTCAGAATAATTTTATGATTTCTACAGTCTTTTTTTTGTTTTATATGAAATAATTGTTGTTTTTTTTGGTCAAAAAACACACTTTTAGAAAAATGCTATGGAAGTCAAAAAAAAAATTCTTACCAGAACTATCTCTTGATTCTTAAAGCCTACATGAACAATTTCAGCAAAATCTGTTCGTTGACTTGGGCGTAATTCCTGGACAAACACACACAACCCCCACACATATATATTTGCATTTAATATGTAGATATGTGTCGTGCTCCATTCCTCTGAATGTTGCAGTATTTTTAAATTTAGTAACGAAATATCTAAGCACAAGAATTTTAATTTTTTTAAGTTAAAGTTAATTGGACTTCAATTTTTGACGGCCCTGTGTCATTTACTTTATGTATTAATTATTTTACCTCTTAACCGACAAAAAGTTTTGTTTACAAATTTTTATATCATATTTGAGTTAATTATAGGCTTTATATATAAATTTGTAAAAAAACCAAAGAATTTTAACTATAGATTAGAACCTTGATTTAGTTTAAGCGACTGATATTGTCCACGATATGGCCCTTTCCAATCAAATCTATCAATGTATCCTTCTCTTATTGTTACAATTAATTTTGACAACTTTAAATGTAACTTTGGGCTTCTCCAAAGGGTTAATAGGAGTCATACGTGGACAGAAATTGTCGATAGTTTGTCGAACAATACAATTTAATTTGGAGAAAAACCATTCTAGCTTGTTTTTCTGTTGACGGGGCTCATTTGTATTAATTTTCTAGGAAAGTGGTCAAAGAAGATATTAATAAATTTTGAAAATATTTAGCTACGTTTTCTGTACATCCATCACGATTTATCTTGACATTGATCAATTGAATGAATTAGTGTGTTAGAGTTAACATATTATACATAACGTATAAAATGAATTACAAATAAATTATTTAATGAGGCTATTGAGAAGTAATTAATTAATTCATTTATATAATCATAATTTTTACTTTGGCAATGTAAATAGTCATTAAAAGATTTAAGTACCAATAATTAATTCAACATTTATTTTATTCACACACTCAGCATCGGATTTTTTTTCTCATTAGACTTATATAGGGTAGTCTGGGAACAGTTGTAACACTTTTTACTCATGGTTTAACTTCGATATGGCAATAAACCATGTTTTAAATTAAAAGTAACACATACAGGATGCGAAAGCTATCTATACCGTTATTTTGGCTGAATCTCTTGGGCAAACGCGGGCATTTAGGCAGTTGTTAGATAGCTTGTTCAAATCTGCACTAGCTGAAAAAATAGAATAAAATGAAGAATGCGTTGTCCCAAATATTTGGAAAAGGCACGAAAGGAGCAAGTTTGGTTTTAAAAGTGAATTTAATTTTTTCAAGTACCTCATAAGGCTTCTTGGTTGTTATAGGTATACCTGTCTCTCCAGATGTTGTAGACTCTATCAACTTTGAATAGCTTCTTATGAGGAAAGAAACTTAGTTCCATGGCCCACTTTTAAGATCATATTCATGGTTGTTGCTGACTTATCCATATATGTAACCATCCCTTTGATCGTACAGTGGAGATTTCATAGGCTTCATGACCTTGCACAGAAATTTTGTAAAAAACACACAAAAAAGATGATGATTCATGCTGCAATATTATTCAATTATTTTTTTCATCCATGTTACTCCAATTTGAAAAAATAAAACATTTAATTGCCATCATTAAGATTTCAATTAACTGATAATTGATTCATCTCAGACGGACTTGTTTTTAAACATTTTTCTAATTGACCATAAAATGAATGGGGGTAACAATGTGTAGTAAAACTTTGTGATTTAACTAGTTTAAGAAATTACTCCGAGCAATCCCCGGTACTCCCGCTCGTAAGAAATAAACTCAATGTTTTGATATCTAATATTTAATGATGTAACTCTTGTATTTTTTTGCTTGACTATTTCATTGGAATTGGTAATCTAAAGAATGATTTTTTTTTTCCTCAGCTGCTGTCCTTATTATTTAACTCCTTAGTTGTGAACTTCCTTTTTTACTATTTTAAATAATATTCAAAAGCTGTTTAAACATTTGTTTGTACCAATAAAATATCATTCTTGTTTATGTTGACAAGAATAGTCACTAGAGCGCCCTCTACGCACTCAAAAGCTGACAAAATATTAAATACTCGTCACTACTAATGTTTCAAACTTTTCCCGTAAAAATGATAGTTTCATTGCTTGTGTGGCACGTAGTGCCACCTTGTTGAAAGTAAACGTTGTCCAGATCAATACCATCGTCCTTTTACGGGAAAAGTTTCCGGACCGTGTCATCTCTCGAAGCTATCAAGATCTTGTGATTTAACACCTTGATACTTCTTCCTTTGGGGCCACGTGAAAGATAAGGTATACGGGCTTAAAATGTGCCTTTCTTCACTTGAAGTACTTTGTACTTAATTTTTTTACATGGATAACTTTGTCAAATGAATTCAACAAATTCTTTTTAAAATCAATCCTTAAGAATTCCTGTTCCAGAGCTTCATTTAGTCCCTTCAGCCGAAGAAAAAGCGGCGGTATGTCTCATGCGATTTAGATGAAACTAATGCAAAGAGATGAGGTATACATGTTTGTCCTGTAATGACACTTATTGTAAAAAGCTGGTACCATATGCATTGGTAGCATTTGAAATATCCGTCATTAGCCCAATGCTTGTATTTAACCAGGTCGATAATCCCACTTTTTGCTCCAAAAATTAATATACTATCCTCATTGAATTGCCTACTTTCAAGTAACAAAAAAGAAGTTTTGTCCATTTGTTATTAAGGTATATTGGAGAATGAATCCAAAAATGCATTACAAATGACTTCCATGGGAAGGAACTACAGTTTAAACCCTTAAAAAATGTGAGAAGAAATATTTTTGAATGTTTCCATTGCAAATATTCCTGGGCAAAACATTCTAGAATCATTTTAACACATTCAGACAGAAGTATATATTTTTCTAAATCGCTATTCATACTAGTTTAAACATGTAATATCTCAACTAATATTTAATTAATTTGAACTTTTGTTTTTGCTAACTTTGCCCATGATGATCGAGATAATACCTTTTTGTATACTTTTAAAATAAATATTTATAGCAATTTTAAAAGAAACTACTTCAAAAATGTCCGCCTGACATATTTTTAACATATTTTTTATATATGTACAAATTTTGAGACTCGTAAATATATATTTTAATTAAAAAATGTCTTTTCGATATAAGGGCGGCTTTGTCAAATTTTAGAATGTTTGAACAACAATTCAGTCTCTTCTGTAATTTTATTTTCAAAAATATTTTTTTTTTGATTGATACTTAATTTTTTAGTAATACTTAAGGAGTTTATATACAAATTTCAAGACTTATCGTTTCATTTTTATTTAGGAAATTATCATTTCAATGGAGGGATGTGTTTAAATTTGGGGAAAAAATTAAACTTTTGGTCTTAATAAGTTAATATTAAAATATAAAAATATTAGTTCAAAAAAGAAAAATCCTTAAATTGTGTGATCTTTAATTTGTTCAAATTCAAAATTGCAATAAATTTAGATACACTTCGACCATCGAATTTGAGACGTGCTATCATAGTTTGTCATGTGGCAATAATTTTGGATGTTTTTGTTTTGACAAATATCTAATGCCTTTAAGCCACAGAGGAGTTCATGCGGGGTGAGATCCATTTCAATGTGCTCCTTTAGTCCTTTTTAATCATCTCCTCTATACATAGTTGTGAGAAAAACACAAATCCAAAATTAAATCACATTCCTACATTCCCAATCTTTTTATATATCTATTAATAATTTGGATATAATTATCAGGCAATGGCGTTCTAATGGATTTAAATTTGTATAAGATGCTCTGAATTTTTGTAATAACAAAATTAATTTCTTTTTAATTTGGTCCAATAAAATAATTTTATAATAGTTTAAATAAAAAACAGAGTATAAATGATCTCAGACATTTGCTATTATATATAAAATGCGTAACTGTTTTCATTGAGGCTTTATAGAAGCAGTAAATTCG
Organism: Lepeophtheirus salmonis; assembly: GCF_016086655.4. NCBI lineage: Eukaryota > Metazoa > Arthropoda > Copepoda > Siphonostomatoida > Caligidae > Lepeophtheirus > Lepeophtheirus salmonis. Next base: position 24,008,006 of record NC_052138.2, on the reverse strand, counting down.
TTATTTATTAGTCTTCCCATACACACTAGGTTTTGACAAGGTTTTGTAAACTATTTTATAATCCATCCAAAATTGTGAACGTTCGATCGAAGGGTTCTCCAGTATGCAAGTTTAATTGATTTTTTAATTTTTAATTATCTTTAAAAAAGGAAAAACTATCAACGGCGTATATTGTGCGAATTTATTGTAGCGTTTCAATGAAGCCATCAAGCAATAAGAGGGATACTAACAATAGTATACGAGAATGGGTACTTGGTAGAATAAAAACCTACACCTAATATTATTTCCTGTAATTATGGTCGATTATGTGTTTTGCTTTAATAATGTTTTTTTTTAATGAGCACGACCTCTCAAAATCAAATTTGTATATCAATTTGTTTAAGAGTTGTGGCAAATTACGTAAAAAAAAACAACTTCTGGTACAATTTTAGACTGAGTATTGTTTGAGCCCGCGTGAAATATGGACACTAGCAAATAGAAAATACAAATTATTTGACAGTCTTTCTTCGATAAAGGGAAAAATCTAAGCCTGGTGGCTAAAAATGTTATTTTTTTAATGATCCTTATACTGTAACAAACAATCGTGTGCAAATTTTGGTTTTGTCGATGGACAATTGTTGAAAATGTTGATAAAGAAATGGAAATCGTCGAGTCCTACCGTCATAAAAGCCCTTTTTTTTTATTGCCATGGAAAGAAACATTAACGAAAATAAATAAATAATGGTTTTCTCATGTATTTCCCTTCACTACATCCTAAATAGGTAGATGTATATACTTTTTAACGAGCGAGATTTTGTTGTTGTTGCCAACCTGAGCAATGCTTTTTATTTTCTCGAGCAGTTATCATTATATTTGAGGAGAGATTATCTAAGGATTTCAGTACTTACATCTGAGTGTGCTCATGAAAAACGTAAAGTAATTCTGATGATTTATTGGGGAATTATATTCCATATTCATGTAGTAAATTTTGTCTGTTTGTCGACGACTAATAACTCCGGCCAATGATGGTACTATCACTATTTTTTCTAAGCTATGATATTAGTAATTTGTTAGAAAAATACCATGCTGTATGTAACGTGTGTTTCTTCAGAAATCAGAAAAGTTTCATTAGAAATTGTGATTGATTAGACAGCAGTGCACCAAATTTCGAAACATCATTTGACGAGGTTAAGTGATATACATCAACCAAGCCGACTCAATCAAATGTAAAATCGATTTGTTTGCTTCTTCAAAATTGACAAATGACTCATTTCTATTTAATTTGAGTCGAAAAATTTGTTGACACACCACTTGTTCCAATTTGAACCCAATTTATACAAAGAATATGCATTTATTATTGTCGAAAGGAGTCGAGTCGCTATTTTTTCGATAAAGGCGCCTGTTAGGTTTTGAATCAATAGATGTCAGTCTAGTGGCTATTCCTTTAGATCAAACAGTACCTATGGTCTACGGCTATAGTACAGGGTGTAACAGATAAATCTGCCATTTTAGATTTTCGGATTTTCTTGGCATTTATGATGAATACATTTGCACAATGTTTTTTTTTGTGGTAAAATATAAATGTTTCATATGGTAAGCAAAGCACCGCCATGGAGTCAACAACAGAAGATTTCAAGCCTATTACATTTCCAGAGACAAAACACAGTTGCACTGTTTTGTTGATTTTAATGAATAACAATCTGGATATTCGATACTTGACAAAAAATTAATCAGTTCAGGACACAAATAAATACTGTAACTGAGGCCCACCGAGGTTATAGTGTCATTGATATATTATCAATGATTGTATCTGCTGCTCAGTTTTGTTTTTGTACATTGTTATTAGAAAAGCGTTATTTAGCGCTGTCCTGAGTGCCACTCAAAATTCTTGAGCAGGAGGGAACTCATTGTTTTTAATAACGAGCGAGAGTGCGTTCATCATTTTAGAACAACGATAAAATCGTATGAATTTTCGCTACTTTATTCCTTATTCTGTTTATACCTCTGTTTAGACTCAACTATCGGTTCCCCCAGCTCCTTCCTTTGAGGAGATACAGTTGGAAGATAAATCTTTAATTAAGTAAATATGATGTTCCTATATTTTTATGAAGTAAATTGACATAAGATTTCAAAACCTCACGCAAGCATACGTTCAAAAACTTGTGGAACCTGTCTACATGCTGAAGCTAATTATCAGGCTTAACTGGATAATATTGCATGAAACCTAATAAATACATGTCTCACTATGTGGTTCCCAAATTTTTAGTGTATAAAAGGTACACTAAAAGATTCTTGACATACCAATTGTATTTAAGCCAATCATTTCGATAAGCTACTGTAAATAATGTATGCTTGTCACAAATCGTGGAGCACACTTGTACTTCCAATAAATTGAATTTAATTGCAATCATAAAGAGTTGTCAAATTCAGATACACCTATACAAGCGAAGAAATGAGTGTCGGTTATTTTTAATTGAGTGGGAGTGCGCTCACAAAATTAGTAACTGAGCGGGAGGGCGCTCAGAATTTTTTGAGCGGACTAATGTTCTGGTTATTAGCAATGCTGAAGTTTCAAAAATATGAAGGATTAACTGGAGAAGAATTGCTCCCTCCAACCCCCGCTACACCTCCAATTCGACTCAGGATTTGCTTCAGGAATATTTGGACTCCTTGCTCCCCCTGTACCTTGAGTCAGAGATCTACAAAGGTCCTCACACCACCAAGAAGTCCCTGATCGACTATCTCGTCCTGGAATGCAATAAACTATTTCAGGACCCGAATCGAGGGCGTTTTTGAGGGTATATAATATAAACAAGAGTATTATTGATTAAGTCAATAGTACCCACGGCGTTACCTCCCAAATTGCACTGGAGTTTGTTCCTAGCTGTCTACTTTTATGCTTCTTTTCCCTCTTCTTACCAGTGTTTGAACGTTGATTGGTTGACTTTGAATTAAATCTTGTGAAGCTGTAATCCACTCCCAACAATTATTCGACACACCTACCTACTAATTGTGTCTCTTTCTTTTTTGGAAGAAAGGTTGTGAAGTTGATTTCTTAAATAACTTTTTTTCAGCACTAGCTTTTGTACATACATGATTAATGTGTACCTTTAGCTATCTAAAAAGCACTTTACATTCGATTTTATACACTTGGAGACACATTTTTTTATTACTAACGTCATGGGTTATATATATATCAATAAGTACTCATATCGTATATAAACAATCTTATATAAAATAAAATTATAATTCTAAAAAAAAACATATAACAAGCTTGAAACAACTTGAGATATTACATAAAGAAGGTTTGTTGATGTTAAAGCCATTTTTTCTACACAATGGAGAATCTAAAAAGGGAAAAATACTCTATAATAATGTCACATAGACAAAGGGATGATTGATAACATCCAATTTCATAAAATACGGAATAGCGCCAACAGAACATAAAATATTTACGGGTAGATTTCTATATAATGATTCAAAAAATGATAGTATTTTGTTTGCTTAAAAAGGATATAGGACTTTTTTTTTTTTACTTTTGAATGATAAAGCCAAAAAGAATGCGAAGAATAATAATTTAGCTCATCATCATAGCACAAAATTCATCAAAGTCCATGGTTCCGGATCCATCTTCATCGATTTCCTCAATAATACCGTCAAGATCCTCCCCTGTCAAACGAGGATCAAGCTCAGCGATGATTTCTCTAAGTTGATCAGTTGTAATAAAACCAGCACCGTCCTTGTCGTACACTCTGAAAGCTTCTTTGAGCTCTGCCTTCATAGTTTCCTCATCAGGTTCTTCAACAAGAAACTTTGCGCAGAGTTGACAAAATTCTCCAAACTCAATCTCGCCAGAACCGTCTTCATCAATCTCTTCCAAAATTTCCTTCAACTCCTCTTTCGAGGGACGGAAACCCATTGCACGAAGGATATCATCTAAGTCATCAGCTCCGAGGAAATCCTGTTTCCTTACATCGAAAAGATTGAAACATAATTTGAGAACCTTGATTTCATCAGTTTCTAAGGCAGTTGCCTCGGAAATCTCCTCGAAGTCGATACCCTCGAAGTTATTTGCAGCCATGATGACGAGTTGCACGTGACGAACCTAGCTTTGGGTAATAACAATATAGAAGATTCTTTTATTAATGAGACTGCAAAGTATTCTTGTCACAAGTTAGAATTATATATATTATTTGGCAATCGTAAGGAAATATATACAGTTGGATATTTAGGTCAATCAAATAAGATTGCAATATCCTTCTTTTTAAGTTAAAAGTTAACAAATGCTTTTACACGTTCATACCTCAAAGTCACAAGCTCAGATGTAAGTAAGCAACTGAAAAAAATCGGCAAGAAGTTTTGGTATAACGAAAAAAAAAATGACAATATTGTATTGTTGTTTTTCCTATAATTATTAAGGGTCGGTGAGGTCGTATAGGAGGAGGGGGAAGCAGCTTACACATTCTCCTCAAGCTAATAAGAAGAAAAAGAAAAGAAGGGAAGAGAAGAAAAGGTGAAAGGTTTATAATAGTTTGCTCTGGCTTTTGTCCCAAAATGAAAAAGCCAAATCAATTCTTTGGGGTCGCACCCATCATGTACATTAGGGTGGGTTGTTTTTCAAAAAAATTTCAAATTTCGGTTTAGGATAGTTGGTAAAAGTTGTAATATAATAAGAAAATAACCTATGCAAAATTTCAAAGTTTGAAAGAAGACAAAAGGTATTAAATTAACGCATTAATCATTATTTATCTATTGTTTAATTATGATAGATATTATTCTAACCTATAAAAAAATATTATAAATAGTTATTTTCTAAAGCTGCCCTATAGAGTAAAAAAGGAGAATAACATGATAAAATTTTCACCTTTATTTTCTGAAAATGTAAAAAATAATGATGCGCACTATACACGGATCATCATTTTTTCCTAACTTTTCTTTTCTTTTTATGTTTCATAGGCTTTATGTTAAAAAAATGTCAATCAAAATAATTTAATACAAAATAATTGAAAAGTTTTCTTAGTATCTATATTCACATAGTAAAGAGTTTTGTCTTTTTTCATAATTTGATCGAGATGTGCAACCTAAACATGGCCTTATAGGACAATGCAATTTTGTGTAAGTACTTTTCATACCATATTACAACTTTTCCCCCAATAACCATAATCTAAACTCGAAATCTGTTGAAAAACGCACCGCCCTAATATACATATCTCTATGAACTACAAACAATAGGGTTTATTTACATCATTTCCCTTTTCTATCAGTATATATACACATGTACAATATTATAACAGATTTTAAAAAAGTAGATACATATTTGGGGTCGTAGAAATATTACTATTTATTTATATTTATGTTATGTACAAGCTATGATTTTGTACAAGTGGTAACTTGTATAATCAAATTGTACCAGTTGCAATCGAAAAATGAGATCACTCATTTTAAATGAAGGATTTGGGATGATATATACGGAATCATTAAATATTCCATGTACGATGGATATATATATATATGTCATATTTTTTTTTCAACTGGGGTATATAATTGTAATAAAAATACTATGAATCCTGTAAAAAAAGATATTCCTAGTGATGAAAAAATCTGAACACTTAATAATTAAATAAGATTGAGCGAATGAAATTCATTCATAATCCGATATGTTAAAGCATGAATAATTAATTACGAAGTAAAATACACTTAAGCTCTCTGACTTACGTACCAGTCGAGAAAATGACACTTGAACGTGATCAACAAATTCCCATTCGTGCACTTCAAGCAGTTGGGGGTCTCCAAGACAACCGTCTTCACCGTCAGCTAGTCCAAGCATTGGAGAGGAAGAAGGGCTTTCTCAAAAAGACCAAACTGGCTCGGAGGATTTAAAAAAAGAGCCCCAGCCAATCCCCTCCAGTTTGTGAGGGTCCATGAAAGAGATCTCAGAGTTTTACACCAGACTGTCTAGAGAGCTATTAAAAAAGGTGGTGAAAAGTCTTATAAAGAGGTCACTGTTGACACCAGCAATGATATTTTTAGCCCTCCTACAGCCCTGATGCCAACCCCCTTGACTACACCTGTTGGGTATATGTCGAGGGGAAGGCATGCGGTTTCCGTCATCCAAATACCGAGGCCCTCAAAGCCACTGTTAACAAGGACTGGGATGTAATGACTGATGTAGTTAGAGCACTGGTCACTTGTTATTTGTTAATTAGTATTTTTCATCAAAATAGCCAAATATTGGCTCTTTCAACATATTAACCACCTTCAATAAAAATCAAATTATTTTATTTTATTCGTCACAAGTATCACCTGAAAAATCTTCATTTAAAATCCTTCATCCCATTTTTTGATTGTTACTTGTACAAGTTGCAACTTGTTCAAAAACTCAAGTTGTACACAACATATGTAAGTTATTTAAGACGTGTAATTACAGGGTTATTCAAAATGAAGAAGCAATTTCGGTCATTCAAGATAATATGTTTGTATAAAGCATATTCACAAAAAAATAGATAACTTATATTTTGTCCATTGAAATTGATTTAATGTTACATGTCAATTCCGCAAAAAAAAATTAATTTATATTTGCCGATCACTGACATTTACATGACGGGTTCTTTTTTATAGAGTTTTACAAATGGTTTTGAATAATTAAGATTTTTTTTTAATAAAGTATGAATGTTTATATTTTTAAACTCTGATAAAAAAAGAAACTGTTCTTTCCTAATCCGCATATAATTTTCATTTCATTATAAAAATCCTTTTTTTGATTATATTGGTACACATGTCTATCACGCATGTTGACAATATAAGTCCTTGGAACAATTAGTTGATCATAGTGTACTGTTTTCTCCTATTTTAAGGATCAAGGTGCCTTTGGGGCGTTTTTAAATACAATTTCCATTCAACTTTGGCAGTTTTATAAAATCTTATTTTACAACGGTTATAATTGTAAATAAGAAAGAATAGGAAAAAGAAGAGAGAAATTAAATCTTACACGCCCAAATTTTTTTTTTTTTTTTTCAATTATAACTTATATGATGCATTTAAATTTCACTCTCTGTATGGTTTTTGATGAAAAATTTGGGCATTTTTCAACTTTGTATCTTATCAATTTTTTTGATTGAAATGTTTTTTTTACAGATTGGAATACGGAGAATGTAATAAACATGATATTTACAATTGACATATATGGCTGTATCTTTGTATTTTCCTGAAAAATAAATTGGGACAAAAAAGAAAAAAAAATTGAATTTAGTCAATGTATCTACCCTCAGAATTGAAAGTGAGCTACAAGGTGTGGCAGAAGCTGCTGGAGACACTTAGGATGTGCTCACCGATCATGTAGGCCCAGACCTTGCTTACAGAGGGTTTCAGGGCGCGGTTGCTGTTATGGCGTCTCCTGTTGGACTTGGACTACACTGTGCTTATATGGAATAGTATAAGGGTTGAGGTTTCTATACTCTGAGGTGGCAAGCAGTCCTTTGCCCATAAGTTCATGTTGGCCTAGAACAACTCTTAGGTTTTCTTTGCAGTGTGGGTAGGTGCTCCATCTTGTTAGAACATCCAGAAATAATTGCCAATGATGAATTTGATCCGGAATACGCTGCAAATATTCCCACCTGCCTCTTTAGGAGCCCTGGTCACCGCTGATAAGGACTTGTTAATCTTAATGGCCTTTTCAGGAATGTAGGATTTCGCTTTTTCCTGAAGGCCGAATAAAGGAGGTTAAAGGACACTGAGCTTTTCCTGCCCACTCCTAGAGAGTGTTTGATGTCCTTCTCGACCTTCAACTGCATGAAATAATTGTAAATAATTTTACTCAAGGCCCCAGTCTGCTCCGACATGGACTTCTAGTACAATCCTGCACGGAGGAGCACTGTAATCTAAATCCTATTCTGTTACTGTGTGCACATGGTGGTGACTAGGGCAATGTTTTTTTTAGCAATCTACAGCTTATCATAATATTGTCAAAAAGAAAAACTGTGAACCTCTCAAAATTTGCTTAATAGAGATGAGTGAATAATAACAGTTGGTCTGGTATGTATTTGTAGACTTCTGTCTGTCAATGATCAAAATACTCCATAATTACTTGCTAAATTGAGTTGATATTTGGTAAGTTATAAGTATCTCTACACAGATTTTGAGTTCTATTTTTGTAAATAAGTTGTGTCTTCAATTACATTTGATGAATTGTGAAACCTTAAAAAATAATCTTAAGTATATCTAAGTAATATATTATGTACTACTTGAGACTTTTTAAGCGGATTTTTTTATTATTTATTCATGTGTAAAATGATTTGTTCTTTCATCTTTGATTTTTTTATTTTATTTATTTGACGCCTCAGATATTTATGTTTATAAAATTTCTATTATTCTTTTGCTGACTAAATTTTGTCCAATCTATGATGAAAGAAGGAAAGGAACCCACCCATACACCTTGTAGATAACTCATGTCATATTTGTGTGTAATATGAGTAATTAATGAGTGCATTTTTACCTACACCAACGTATGAACGTAATTTATGTTTTAGTTCCCGGGCTTTTTGCTTTAAGCTGGATCACTGAAAAAGTTAGTGAATGATTTTTGTAAAAAATTGTTGGAAGATTATATTAGGCTGAGTCATAAACAGTTTGTGATTACCATAACTTTTTCCCATAAACGCCAGATGGAAAATATTGTCATTATCGTTTTTGTCAGGCCCTCAAGTGTAAGATTGGATAAGTTGTTTCATTTTGGTATTAGTGCCGTGGATAATGTCACTTTCACTCTGGAGAGCCTCGACAATATCACTCATGTTCATGACCTGATAGACTCTAACCCTCGGTTGAGTACTCAACAAGTTGCAGCAGAACTTTGTCTGCCGTAAAAATTGATCATCGGATCCTGATAGATAATCAAGGTTACAAAAATCTCTTGCGTATATGGATATTCTCACGTACCATGATTTATTGACAAGTAGTGGGTTACAGAAAGTTAAACAAGCTCCTATAGTTCAGACCTAAACCTGAATGGCCGTTGTCTGTTCAGGAAGATCAAATATCTACTCTAAGAGGGTAATTTTGACGGCCCTTAAGAAGTTTTGTCTGGCGTGGAGTAGCGAGCAAGAAGGAGAGAGAAGAAGAGCTCTTGCAACAACTTAAAAGTTACAAGAGTACTGCCATGACGTCATAGCATCCAAGGGCGACTATACATATTTTTTAGTGTTTTTTAAAATAAAATTCAAGTTTTTCTGCTACAAGGCATTTATGACTCAAACTAATATAAGTTGAGAGCAGGAGACAAACAAAATTTGAGGTGTCAAGTTCATAGCTCATGGTCCCAGTTAAAAACATATGATCTACCATAACTTTTTAACAAATTGAAATACAAATTCGTTTCATAATGTAGGTATAACAAAAGTACTAAATATCTTTATAATAAAAACAAAGTCAAATTGACACAAAAGGTAAAAAAAATGGTCAACGTTACAAAATTTGGAATTATTATATACTGCAAAAAAGAATATTAATTTTTCTAAGCAGTGGTTTTAGGGGGAGGGTTGCACTCTACCGAGTGCCCTTTCCAGTTTTCTTTGTCATTAACTAAAGAGTAAACACTCCATACCACCTCTGAAATACTATAAAATCCATAGAATGTACCAGAAACAATCTCAACCGTATCTCCCTCCTAAGTCGTCCAACCTGAGCAAACGGGTCATCTTTGGAGTGTGCTATCAATACAAGGAGATGCCCTGCAAGGACTGCAACAAAAATATGATTAATTTATTTTGAGGAAAAAGTAATTTCGTATTTTTTCTTTATTTCAATGCTTTAAAAGAAGTGTTAAACTATTAAAATCATCCTATTTCATCCAAGTATGACCCGTTCTGTTCGATAATTAATTATTAACAAGAATCCAACTCCTTAATGTCATTTTCGTAGAAACCCTTGTTCCTATGGGCAAAAAACTATGACAACTTATTTTCACAGGGCTATATTGTACCCCCAAGCGCGATGGCCATGGTCAAAAACAGATAATAGTCACTTTGTGCCAAGTTCAGACTGTAGGGTGGATATATAACAACTTCCCATCCGAGTTCCCGGAGGTTCTGGTGCGTCATCAAAGATGTTTGCGCCCTGGTGTTGTCATGATGAAACATGATTTCTTTCTTATTTGAGTTTCTTTTTGTATCCAGCCTTCTGCCAATGTTCAAAACCGCTTATAATCGATTTTCAACTCCTGGGCGATTCTACGGTTCTTAACATGGCGATCTATCACGATATTTTCCGTGATTTAATCGAAATTTCCACAACAGGCCTGTTACTACGTGGAGCTTCATTCACACACCAAAACGAAATTGCTCGAACCACTGTGGTCCAACACAAGCCGAAAGAGTAGTGGTACACATACATTCCATATTTTCTTGGTAGCTTTTCACGCATTTTTCCTTTCAGGTAGTAAAAATGTGAAATATGGCAAATTTCTTCAATTGAGACCTCTACACTCGACGCACAATAATTTACGTCTCAACTGGTCAAGCGCAATACTGTCCAAAAGCGTTTGTAGTATACATTCATACCTTTACAAAACTTTATCCGATGTCACAAATTATGACCAAGATATACTTAGTAAAAAAAAAGTCCGAAATACAAATTACTTTTTCTCCCGCCTATTATATTAATAGTTTGCATTAGTTAATTGTTAATTCAAATTCAAAATAGTATTTGGGGTGTAGGAAAAATAAAATAAAAAGGATTAACCTTTTTAATTTATTTATGTTTCACCGTCAAACTATATACCGTCATATCACCTTACGGATAATATATACTTTTTGATTTGTTCATGAATTATTTCCAAATAGTTGTCAAATTAATCAAAACAAAAATATTTTCCGAATCTGCCACTTTAATTTTCTAAATGGTTGCTAATTCATTAACATTGGGGCGGTTAATAAAAAATCTACGACCTTTACTAGAAGATCTACATACTTTGTACAATAGAGTAAGTCTTTTTGAGGGTTTTATGATCTTTTCCGAATTTTTTGATAGGGGTATCTCGTAAAAGGTTAAACTTTTTTTTTTGTAAAATAGGTTTGGGAAAAAAAATTGTATTCAATCCCCCTTTCTTTAACTAAGTATGTATATCTTTTCCATAATGCGTCATATCGGACAATAAGGTGCTGTAAAGGTGTGATTGTACACTACAAACAAAATTTTGGACAGCATTGCCTTTGTCCGCTTCAGTCGTGAATTATTGTGCGTCGAGTATATAGGTCGAACAGAAGCGAACAGCATCGGTAAAAAGAAGAGGAATCATGTTTTAGCACAGCCATGCCAGGCCGCTCATATCTGTGATGATGCGCTAGGAGCTCAGGGAGCTCCAATGGGAAGTTCTTATGCATCTACCCTACAGTCCGGACATGGAACCAAGAGATTACCGCATGTTCTTGTCTTGGGGGTACAAATTTGTTCTCAATATACCCCTGTGATAATTGGGCGTCCGAGTTTTTTTTTCAAATAGGGACAATGGCTTCTACAGAAAGGGCGTTATGAAGTTGGATTTTCTTTGGCAAAAGTTATCAAACAGAACAAATTATACTTGGCTTTAATCGAATGATTGTTACACTTCTTAAGAAGCATTGAAATAAAGCGAAAAATACGAAATTACTTTTTCTTCAACCTAATACAATTAGCTCAATAATGTAGATTTTAGAGGTATCCCAATAAATAATATACACCTTTCAAATGTTTTTGTTATATAATTGGTGTTTTTATGTGGATGAATAACCGCAGTCCCCATTCACTTTATCGTAAAGACAAGATCACTATACTTATTCTTGAAGTTACTACTTATTCGGTATGAATGAAGACTAATAAGTATCCAGTAAGAAAAAAATGAAATATAATTGTTTTACTCTTAATGCATTTAGATGAGAATAACAAAATATTTAATAGAATTTTTTAATTCCATTCAGTTATCCTAAGGTTTACAAACTGATAATTTTTTTTCAATAAGAACAAACCTTGAGCCATTTGATTACTTTTAATTAAAAATATCAGTCAAGTATCTTGAAGAATATATTTTCTGACGATATTTCCTAATAATAACAGAAAAAATATTCAGAAAAATTATTTTAAAATTCACTCAATATGCTTAGGTAAAGTTTCTACTCAATTGGAGAAATTCCAAAATACGTTCAATCGTACTGAAATTTGGCATTATAAATTCTCCAATAACCCCATTCTCGAATTTTTAAATTCTGATATTCGACCCACTCTAATACACAGTATAATTTAACACTATATATAAATATTATTTAAGGAGGGCAGTTATATTTTTGGTATTATATATTTTCTAGCTGATTTGACAACATCTATAATTAAATGTCATTATCCGGTAATGCAGAAAATTTTGAATACTTTTTAATGTTATTTCGGTGATAAAAGTATGTGTTTGAATAAATGTAGTTAAATCGGATTTTTTCGGAAATGTATATACAGGGTTGACTTGTTGTACCCACTTTATTATTCTCAATCCGGAATGACATTGGAACAAAATTCACGGAGGAGGACAATAAGACATCTTATCTCTGAACAGAGCCAGCTGAGAGGGTTGGAAAGAGTGAAGAAGATTCTAAAATTTCTCGAGGCCAACATAAATTCAGGAAAAGTTTATATCTTTTCTCATAAAATTTTTTTCAACGTGATGCCATGGTGAATTAGAAGAACAGTCGCTTCATCGTAACGGAACATGCAGACAATGTTCAGGCTTCAGTGAAACATTTCTTCAAAACAAAATACATAGCTGGAACCATCGTCTTTGGTATTGTGGGTTCTGCCCGCCCATTTTTGTGGAGAGAAAAGAGAGGCTCAATACAGATACTCACATTGCACTTCCAGATAAGAAAGTGCTACCTTGGCCCCGATAAATGTTCTTCCTGAGAGACAACTTTCCAGACTTTTGAGTCTTTAAGATGTGGCCACCCTCCTATATGGATGCAAATCCCTTGGAATACTTTATCTAGGTGCGTCTGGAGGAGAGGGCGTGTTCTACTCATCGCGGATGTGTGCAGGGAATAGAGACTTCCATCAAGGAGGAGTGAACTAAGATCAATTCTGACTACATAGTTAAGGTCTGCAAGAGATTTAGGCCTCGTATTGAGGCAATTATAACAGCTGAGGGCTCACATATGTAATAAAAGTTCTGCTAAGAACTATTTCCATATAATTTTGTCAAATAAATGTTATCATACAGCCTCACCTTTAAATTTTACTATTGGAAAGTTGAAAAAAAATAAAGAAAATGGTAAAGGTAGTTTTCATTACGAACTACTCAACTCTTGTCAGTATTAAAAAAATCGTTGTTGAAATCATTATTCTTTGCACTAATGCAAATTTGAATTTAGAAGGTTCTCTTCATTAAAACAGCGATTCATTTCCTCCCTCAACAAATATATAAAGTAGCTCATGTTAACAAGGGGTTTAATTTACTACAAAAATCCCGTCACTTGGTATATAACTTTTGTAAAGCAAGATTTCCCCATAGAAAAATTTCATCAGAGGAAAATATTGTAATTTTGCCAACTGATAAAATACTTATTGTCTCCACTTTATATACTCCGTGGGTCAGTAAATTCCATAAAGATTTTCAAAGCCAATTTTCTACAAAAAAAGTAAACTTTTTAGGTTTAGTAGGACAAAGGTTTTAAAGTTTGAAATTTCAAATTTCAAATGATATTTATTTTGATCAAATCAGACCAAAACAAGCGTTTAAAGTGGTAGGAAAAATGCAACCAGTTGCTGACTTGCTCCGTGCCCTCCATTTGTGAGATTGCCCCTTGCAGAAACACACGTGTTTAATGAGGTGAAGAAGAAGATCAAAGATGGAGCAGAAGTCGGTGAGTCGAAGACAGAACAAAGTGAGGACTGATTATTTTTTGCAGTAATCGGGGGATACCATCGAGGACAATCCATCGAGATCAATGAGAATACTTTGAGGGGAGTTGAGTGTCTTGAATCCCATAGCGCGGAAAGAAGTGGAGGTCCTAGGTGTGACCTCAAATGTCAGAAGAGAACGTGAGCTACTTACTGAATCGGCCAAAATCCAGGTGTGGTACCGATCTAATCAGATCCATCCAAATTTTGGCCTCCATAATCCCCTAAGTGTGCTCCCAAGATGCTCAAATCTGGAGCCATGTGGAAAGTAGAGCCTGTGTCAACCCCTACTTGTCTGTCAACACCCTTAAATCTGCTCCTTATGAGAAATGGGCTGTGGTAACTTGTATAAGAAAATTGTACAAGTTGCAACTATTGAATAATTATATCAAATCATATATGTTCTCTCCGCAAGAATAATAAAAGGTCGGGCAAAGAGGTAAAGTAGAACTATGAAATATCGAACAACGATATATACAATAGGGAAGGGTCGATAGGGCAGTTAGGTATGGTTTTACTTTCCCTGTTTCTTCACCAAAATCGATCTAATAAGAGTTTGAGAAAAAAAAACAACAACCCAAAACTATTGAGTACTTTAGTCCATAGAGCGCTCACAAAAAAAAAGGGCGAGAAAAAAAGAAATTCTCCTAAATGCTAAATACAAAAAGCCTGCGAGGGTTAATTAATTTTGACTTACCAGCCTATATATATTTTATTCAAAATACTTATCAATTATGATGTACATAACAGAGCAAAAAAACAATAAAAAAATAGATACAGTGCCTTATGTTCGAAACATATGTAGAGAAAATTATTACATTTTCGTTGTTATTTCTTAGATAAAAAAAATATGTAAATGATATACATCAGGGAGCACTATATAAAGTGCACCCTGTATAAACATTCGACGATATATGAACATTACACACTCTTGTTCATTAAGAGGACTACATTGTTATTTCTTCAATCAAAATGCATTGATGATAGTCATCAGGAGGGAGCACTATTTAAAGTACAGCCTATAACTATTTTTCATATATTCAGATAAACATAACTTTATTAATAAGATGAACTATTTTTTATTTTTTTATTACAACTTGTTCAATTTCCTAACTTGTACATAACATATATACTCGTATATAATAACAATAATATTTTGTAATCAGTTGAAAAAAATATATATCTGTCACAATTGAAATGGAAAATATATGAATATTTATTTTAAGTTTACAATTACAGCTATATTTAACTCCAATGGTCATATTTATTTAGTTCAACTATTATGTATACTAAATCAAATGTTTTGTCTAAAAATCGAATGCTACTTGCAAAAATAGAAATAAGGTTAATAACATTATCACATAGACATAAATGTGTAATAGTAATAAGATGGGGAAAAATTGCAGATGCCAATGCAATTCTAGTAGAAATTAGCAATACCGATTCCGATTCTTTAATATTTTAATTAATAGTTAAAAAATACCATTTTGCTATTAGGGGCGTCCAATGGGTTATATTTTAGGGAGGAGGGCTTGGTTTTTGGATTTCTGTTTGAACCATCAAATGAAAAATTTAATTTTTTAGAAAAACATTTCAAAAACACATTGTTATTGTCAAAAAAAAAAAATATTTTTTGATTTTTTTTTTTAAAAATCCCCGCCACTCACAAAAAATTAATTTTTTTTGGAGAAAAATTTCTAAAATCCAAAGTTGTTAAAAAAGAAAATAAATTGTTAAATTTTTTGGCAATCAATTTCAAAAATCTCAAGCTATTTTTGGAAAAAAAATTAAATTTCTCATAAAACTTTTTTGCAAAAAAAAATCTTAAATATTAAATCTTTTGGAAAATGAAAATTAAAATTTTCATGTGTTACAAAAAAGAAAAAGAAATAAATTTCTAATATAAAATTTAAAAAAAAATCAATTTAACATTAAATATTTTTAAGGAATTTCAAAAATATATAGTTATTCACAAAAAAAAAATCAAAGATTAAATTATTTAATAAAAAGCAAAAATTACTTAATTTGTGGAGGCGACTATTTTTTTCATGACTTAGAGAAGGAATAAATAGTTGAATATCAGTAATAATAAGAATCTTAAATTAAAAATTATTTCCCCGATCCTGATTCTCAAATTCCAGATTCTGATTAATCGTCCCATCACTAATATGTTATAAGCTGGCAAAATATTTTATTTCATTTCTTTTTTGCTAAAAACACATTAATCTCAAATATATTAATTCTTTTTTCAGACTATATAATAGATATTTACATATGAGTGTACCTGGATAGAAAGTTTATACTTTAATTGTAATGACCCATTTTCTTAAAATAAAATACAACTACAATTTAACGTGTTTAAAAAAAACAACAAAATTTGATGTTTTTCTTTTTACTAAATAATATATCATTCGCATTTCCTAAAAAATGATGCATTTTTGTGATTGAAACAATTGATAATTTAAATGTTTCACTCAATCGTACAAATATATTACAAAATAAGGCAATTATAAATATTTGAAAAAATGACACTCATTTTAAAAAATAAGTGATTAACTTCTATTAACATCAGGGTTCGCAAAATCACTGGCCCAACATCCCGGAGCTATGTCACGGTGTTACAAAAATACTCTATGTATTTTGTGGTCAGCTGACGATTCCCTCATCTCACTTCATACGTCATGGCTATTTTATAATTTATTCTTTTTGAAAAATAATTAAAAAGTCATAAGCTTTGTTATACTTAAGTATGCTCCATTTGCAAAAGGACAGGAATACAATTTTTGTTAATCCCTCGTCGTATATATATTGGCCATTTTGTTATTTCCATGAAATATTTTTGTCGATCGTATAGAAATACAAATGTATAGCTACGCTTTTAATACAATATTACTCACTAATATTATATTTCAGTATCGAATAATATAAATGTAGGATTTTAATATTATGATATACCTATATATTTAATTCATTTTAAAAATTGGGGAGAAATAATATGTATGGGAGCACTTAAAAAATAAATAGCAGTTGGTACGATTGACTTATTTAGCTAACTATACACTAATTTTTCGGCTTTTTTCTGTTTCTTTGTGGAAGAAAGGTTGTGTGATACAATAAAGGTGTCAGTGTGATGTACTTTTACACTAAGACTATTAAAACTGTACCCTCCGAGCCCAAAAAGATAAGCAAAGCTATAAATCAAATGTCACAACGAATACCACGTGATATGTGTTTGTACAAAAGTAGTATTCTTAGTGACACTATTTTTTCCACTATGATCGTTCTATATTAATTTATAACTAATTATGCAGCCTCCAACGAACTCACTGCATTAACAAGGTAAATTCTGCAAAGGAAAGAAAAAGTTGTATACGTCATCTGGGCAACAATAAAGAGCAACAACTTGTATAGAAAAGAAAAATATCAATGGCACCAGGAATCTACTCAAACTCACAGGTGCATTTCGTCACTTTGTTTCAAATATATATATATACACGATATCTTGGGAATGGGAAGTGACACTATCGTATTTCTGTGTAAAACGTACGTAGCCAGGAACCCACTAGCTCTCTTTCTTGCTTACTATTTTATCCTGATACGATAATTAATTTATGAATGTGGAGCTGAAATACTATATGATTATTGTTGTGTAGATCCTTGTTTATCACAATCCCGACCAGTTCAGTCTCATTCCAGTCCAGCTAAGTCCTAAAAACTTATAAAGTTCGTTCCTTGATGACGTCATTCAACTTTATTTATTCTTTTTTTAATCAGTTCTAGTACCAACAGTCCTAATGACCGACTGTCTTAAGGATCATAGGAGACTGGACTGGATCAAATAAATAAGTCTGACACAATACTACATATGAACTATTCTCCATCAAACATTAAATGTGAATAGAGACGAGGAGACAGTGATTCAATAGGAAATATCAGACTATTAACTATTCTTGTACATAGAAACAGTCCTTATAAATAACATTTACTTAAACTCCTCGAGGGCAATGATTTCACACATTAAATAAAAAAACAACCACTGCAGGAACTATGAAATTTGGGCTCCTCCCTCAACAACAACCAACACTTTCTAATTTACCAGAATAGTAAATTTTCTTGTTCATGTTCTGTGCTTATACAAGTTTTAAAAATGTAAATTGGGTTAAATGTGTCATCACTTGGATTAAAACATTAAAAAAAAAATGGATTTAATTTGGGGCTATCCAAAAATGGAGAAATCCTGCAATTATGTGAGTCCAGTAATCTGTTTTATAGTAGACACATATTTATTTATGAAGGTTAAAGCACATAAGTGAATATGTACAGGGTGATCCAGATAAAAAATTGGAAAATCTTTAAAGGCTTATAACGAACGACATCTTGCGTATATAGCATTGCCATTGTAATGGTTTGATTTACATTCCCTACATGAAGAAATAACACCTTTCAACAATACATTTGATCGACCCACAAGGCCAAATAAGTGCAAAATGTCTTGCCACAGAATGTTCTCACTTTTGAAGCCCGGATTTTTGGCAAGCAAATATCCCAGACATGAACCCTTTGCGATTTATATCTCTAGGGAGAGTAAAAGATGAGGCCTGTTCCAAGTATCATTCGTCTGTGGAGGACCTGAAGAACTTTAATACCCTTATAATAACAAATCTGAATCCGCACGAGGTTGCTCTGAGCCGACCAAAGCTTCCGTCGACGTGCGGGCGAGATTATCAAGAGAGACGGATTTCAAGATTAATAATTTAATGCCATTAAATGTAGCTTTCAAATGATGGTTCTACCACATCTAGTTCAATCGTTATAAGCCTTTCAAGATAATCTCACTTTATGTTGAACACTCTGTAGTACCGAGTTGTAAAGAACACCCTATACATTTTTGAACCCATTGTAAAAAAACAAAAACACATACTTCTACGTTGATACTACTGCTTTGTATTTTTTTTTTACAAAACTATCTCTTCTAACCGTTGTTATAGTTGTAATTCTTTACCACTCACTAAATTTGAGAAAGCATTCCCGCTTACGTATTTTTTTCTAATCATTTATAACTCAAAGTACGCTTGTACAAACATTTAAAAGTAAAATTAAGCAAGAACATGTCAAATGAGCTATACATCCTTTAAACTTATGTTGTATATCCATATTATAATGTAGGGGTCAATTGTAATATCAAATCTGAGTTCTGATGGATTCAATTACTTATATTTGTATTATTTACAGGTTTGTAAAGTTAGTATTTATCCTAATAATTTAAATACTTTATGATTGCCAGCTATTGAGGTCAAGGCAAAGAATACTAATATAATTAGATGTATAAAATATTACCTGCCGGTAATTAGAAAGAAAATAACTATAATATGGATTTGGTGACCCTTATAGTTTAAAGAATGTGTAGCATAGTGAAGATTAGCTGTCACTATGTTTCATTAGGTTAGACATATAATTGGTGATGTTAATCCTGTGAATTTTACTGCTGGCTCATTTTTTTGGAATTGGTAATCTGAATAATCTATTTTGTTTTCTTAGCAGTTGCCATTATTATTTAATTCCTGAGTAGTGAACATCATCTCATAAAAAGATTCAACTATATTCAAAACCCGATTAAACATTCCTGTGTGTTCATAAAAGACAAAGAGTAACCCTGAAGATTTGTTGCGGAGTTTTAATTGGATAACCTTATTGGAATCAGAGTAGAATTGGGGATCGGGGATGAAATATAGTTATTAACATAATTGAAACTTTATTTTACTAAAAACTCCTGAATTTGGGCCATATTCTAAATAAAT
Source organism: Lepeophtheirus salmonis (assembly GCF_016086655.4). Lineage (NCBI taxonomy): Eukaryota > Metazoa > Arthropoda > Copepoda > Siphonostomatoida > Caligidae > Lepeophtheirus > Lepeophtheirus salmonis. The sequence continues at coordinate 23,988,321 of NC_052138.2, read as the reverse complement.
ATAATGAACAATTATTCTTTTAATATATCCTGTGATTACTAAGGTAATTATATGTTTTTATAATTATTATTATCCTTTTACATGTACAAAATTCCTACTAAAGATCAATAATTTAAAAAAAACCCAGATTTTCCTCAAGTTATTTAAAAAAGGATCAAAGATTACTAAGTTATTAAAAGAATGAAGTAACAGTCCCCTGTATAAACTTCAATATAAAATGTGTCCGGTTTAAAAGTGCATTGTTCCAATATATCTTGCAATTGTTTTGTTTAGAACTGCAGGATGAGAAGTCCTTTTTGTTCTAAAAGGGCAAATAATTGTGAGTGTCTTCTTTGCAACTACGCTTCGACTTTAAAATCCTACTTTCCTCTCATTTTAAGAGCATTGAAGCCAGTCCGACGCCTTTAGAGTGATGTTAAATCTATCGGTAATAATATTCTCCACCATCAACAATAGAGGTGTCACTCGATCATAGAAATAAAACAGATGGAATAAAGATTCTACCGCTTCTTTACAGAAAAAACATCTACGTTCTGTTTTATTTTACTTGTTGGTGTATTATTTATATATATGTTAAATAAGTTTTTTTTCCAAAAATATAAGAAGACCAATTTCTAGGTTTTTGAAGAAAAAAAAATGTCATCTCAAGCTTATCAACCCCCAATGAAAAATTATAGTGGCGGCTCTATTTCCTCCTAGAATCTATGGTGTCCTCTTTAAATGTATATATTTATAAACTTTGCATAAAATAACCATAAATTTTCATCTCAAGCTAGTTATCCACAATGAAAAATTAAATTTACTCATTGTCCCTTCATAGAAGATCTGGTTTCTGGACTCAAAGAAGGTTTAATTTTCATTTTTTTTATTGCCCCGTCCATGTAATCTCGAATTGCAGTAAGGATGTTTAAACTGAATGGGAGATCTCTAGTGCCCCTATCGAATAAAAAAGTTGTCACATATTGAACAAGTATTGAGAACAAGGTATTTGCTTCGCTACTTAGTTCATAGATGTTTATTTAGTTGCGTCCTGTCGATTAAGAATTAGGCGGAACTTCAAAATTCTAGGAATGCTACAAAATCTTACATCTTAAATTCAGGTGTAAAAATACAAATCAGTTGTCGCTGGTTGTATTACATGTCACAACAAAAATAAAATTAAATTATTCAATGGCCAACGCTCTAGGGAGAAATAATTCTCTTGAATTTAATTTGCATCAGTTTGCGAGCTGATTGTTCCTTGAGAAGGAAATATACTGTTTTTTTTTAGATATATGGACTTCAAAGACGATTCCTAGGTCAGATGGAGTAAACATAATAGTATAATGTTTACTTACATATACTTAATCAATGCAACTTCATCTGACCAATTAAAGGAACATTAAAGAAATGCTTTTATATTTGTAAGTACAAAACAATATATATTCAAAACTATATTCTATATATTCGTTTCTTAAATAAATAAAAAACCACAACTTTTTAAATCAAATACGATTAAAATGCAATCTTTTCATACGAACTGCAGTAGTTTTTTTTATTTAATGTGTGAAACCATTGCCCTCGATAAGTCTAAGAAAAATGTTGTTTATAAGTACTGTTTCTATGAACAAAAATAGTCTCTAGAGAACCCTCTATCCAGTCAAAACCTGACAGGATCTCACGTTTTAAGTACCAAGAGTGAGTCAAATTGTTGAGGAAAAATGGCATCATTTTCTGTTAATAAAAACTATGCATTGAGTTTGGAATTATCACATTTCTTTTGTTTGTCATAATTATAACCCAATTGAGTTTTCCCGTGATATAAAAGGCCGTGTATGTACAGACAAGTTGTGTTAGTGATAAACAGCCCCTGTTGCTACTTATGAAAATCCGGTTGGTCAGCTTTTGAGCTCGCCCATTTAAAAAAAAAATGGTATTCCAAAGAATGAGTTTTCTTTTCCTCAGCGTTTGTCATTATTATTTGACTCTTGAGTAGTAAACTTCCTTTCCTACTCCATTCAAAACATGATTGAACATTTGTGTGTGCTCATAAAAGACGTAGAGTAACACTGAGGATTTGTTGCGGAGTTGTAACTGGTAATCCTTGTTGGACTAAGAGTTGAATTGAGGATTGACATTTGAGTAATTCTTGGCTTTATTTTTGTTTATTTATTCCTCCCCCTCCTCTCTTGTTACACCTGATCATAGCTGATTTAATGAAATATTATAACACCTAAGGTGCTCTTCTCTAAGACATTTTTCAAATTATGAGGGTGGCCATGTTGATTTTAGATTTATTTTTTTAACAATCCCAAAATACACATAATTTTCATCCCTACCAACAGCTTTAGGACCTAACGAGACATCATAATTGTTCAAGCACTGAGAAACCTGCCTACCATTTCATAAATAATATACTTACATATAATATTTAGAGCAAGACAAATTCACAAATATAAGGTTGGTCGATTTTTTTTTTTTTTTGTACAAAGGTCAGTCATTAATAACAAATACCTAATGAGAAATGTCATTATATAATATCGTATACATAACTCGTACATAAATACGCAGGCTTTGATTGAGATGTAGTTATTACACATATAAATATGTTATAATATCCTCTATATAATTTCTATAAGGACATCATCGTCATCAAAAGTGGACTCTTGTCTATTAGGTATGGAGTAGACTGTCCCTTTTTTGAGTTAATTTTTTTCCCTCTGCACAAAGACTTTTTCTCCTCTGGATAATTAAAAAACAGCCTTTGGCACCGTTTGAGACCTCTCAATCCCTTTTTGACATAGTACAGCCCATTTTGAGATGTACTTTGTCTATGCTTCGAGGTGTCAACATTCAAACATCCCATCCTTAGGGATCAATAAAAATAAATGAGTAATTAATTTTGTCAAAACTGGAAAACTTTAAATACTTATATTCATCATTTCCCCTGAATCTTTAAGATAAAATTAAGGACTCGAATTCTAAGTGATCCTTAAAGTAATTCATCTTATGAAGTACACTCCTTTCAGTGATTATATTTACCAAAAAATGAACAGGATTCGAGGGGACCTTTTATGTATTAAAAAGACACCATGCCGGGTCGTGCAAAATGGATGTACCACTATTATAGAATAATTTTTCGAGGTATAGTGATTGTAATTCGTAAATTTCCGATGTTTCACACGACAGCTGACCTTTTAAGCTTTCGAATGAGCTATTCCAATCGGCTCTACCATTTCTGTAAACAAAATGGAATAAAAAAGAAATCAGATTGCTGCTTTGATTTGCTCTTTCCACAGGACACCTGATTCAAGATTGTTGGGATCGAAATGCACACCGTCTACAGGGTCAAAAAGCTCATGAAAGAGGGAGAAGCCTTAAAATTGAGCCCAGTATTGGAAGGTCATTCAAACTCACCCCAAAAGCGGCCCAGAAGGCGTTTGAGGGCCAGCCCAACCTGTCCATGGCCAAATTTGTCAAAAAGAATTTAGTGGCTCCCTCCACCGTGTCCAGGGCAATCAAGGCCGCCAGGGGATAGTCCAAGAGGTATGTGGAAAGACCATTAATGACTCGACAGCAACAAGATATCCGTTTGGAGCGGGCCACACACCTCCTAAACGATCTGAAGCATCATGGCAACTGTGTGATCTTCTTTTCAGATGAAAAAAATATTCACTGTCGACCCTGTCTTCAACAATTAGAACAATCTGGTTGTTTGCTGTAAAGACACTTTTGAAAACCTCTGCCACGTGTCCAAGACGGGTGAGTGGGTGCCCCATCCTGCTGGAAGACGTAGGACGTCTTGTCCGACCTTGAAGACCAAGGTACTCCCGTAGGTCCTCAACTTTTGGCCTCCCCAGAGTCCCGATCTAAATCCTTTGGATAACTCTATCCAGTGGCAAGTCGAGTCCAAGGGCTGCAGATCACGCCACAGCAATGCCACTGACCTGAAGTTCTCTCTGGAGAAGGAGGGGATACTCATAAGAAGGGACAACATTTCCAGAGTGTGCTCCACCTTTTGTGGCCGCTTGAAGCCCGTTATTGAGAGCAATGGAGATCACAATCATAAATAATATCTTGCATTGTGTGCTTAATAAATGTTTTTAAGTAATCTATCACGTCTTACTTAATTGAGACTCAGGAGGAGCAAAATTTTGCTTACGTTGATTAGTGGTACATCCATTTTGCACGAGCAAAATGGATGTACTACTAATGTACCAGTGGGCAATGTTGATCTACTTTTGGGATTAAATTCTCCCAATAGTTCTCCCTCTACTTGGCATCAGAAGTTATTGCATTGCGATACCGACTGGAAAGGGGCTCTCTTTTTACGAATTCCAAATACTCCCTGGCAGAAGAAAGAAAATTTAATATCATTAGGGACGAAGTGGAAACGTCATCTCACCTCGTCGTAGGTTGCCAGGAGTTATCGGAGCTACTAGACATGTTTGAGGAAAGGGTTAAAGAAGGATACAGAGTAACATTGAAGGAAAAGGACTGACCTTTCTTGATGTCTCTAGAAGCTGACGAAGACATGAAGATCGATCCACTTATTACTGTATTTCTTTTTAAATCTTTATAAAAATAAATGACGCGGAGTCCAGTTAAACAGTCAGTAATAAAGGAATGGATTGAGGAGGAAATACTTACACTCCTCCGTCAACCTATCTTGCTAGAGTCACAAATATTTTCAATTCTTATTTTTTACACATTGTTGAACAAAGATAGCAACAAAAGAAAATGAAAATATAAAAATGAATGAAATTAACATTTTAATAACTACAATTTTCCTAATTATATGCAATTTTAGAAGTTTCCCCGTGAACATTAATGAATTTGTAAAAATTCATTTTATTATAATCTAACTTTTGTGTGTTTATGTAAATTTTATTATTTATATGCCATATTTACTCGTGTATTCATAATGATTATGTTTGCCTGTTTTGGTTGAGAATAAATAATAGTATAACATGGGTTTATCTGGAGTTATTAGGTGTCCAAACTTTACTCTAATAATATAGAAGATAGTACAGTTATAAATCCTTAGTGACACTCGTCCTTTTTCAAGAACACACTCTACTATCTACTCAATACTTAATCAAAATAATAACTAGAATGGGCACTCAGTAGAGCAAAACCTACGCCTAAAATCAAACTGAGTTAAATGTATCTCAATGAATCCCAATGTTATAGTCGATTATGCATTGTACATTTTGTCTTACTTTAACCTTGACCTTCAATGTTAAGCTCTTAAAATTTAATCACTTATTACTTTAAACATATATAATCTTTGTACGAAGTTTGATCAAAATCGATTAGTTTCTTTTGCCATTATTGTGATGACTATAAAACATTTAACAGCTCGGAAACATCTAAGGTATCATTAATTTTTAATTTTTGTATGGAGTACTTCCTTTTTTTTCATTTTATATTGGTATATAAACTACATCAAGGAGCACTATATACCCTTTGTCTTATAAAAAAATTCCCTAGTCAACAAAAAGAAGGAAATTTATATTATCCTATGTTTTTCTTAAACAAGAAAAACAACAAATCTTTCAAAACATTTTCGACCCCTTAATTGATTAAATACAATATGCCATTTACAATATATTTAACTGATAATTGAATACTAAAAGGACAACTTTTGACTTATACTTTCATATTTGGGAAGGTACAGAGGCTTATGAATGGTCATTATTATTATTTTTTTTTTTTCCAAACGAAAATGGTGTGTATCAGTCTAAAAATCCCTTAAACTATGCCAAAGTCATTTTTTTGATTGCCCCCAGTAAAAAAGGCTGTGTTTGGGAAAAAAAAAATATATAAACCATAAAACGAGACACTCTAATTTACGTAAAATATATATTTCCCTATCGGCAATCAAAAAACTAAGTCAGACCTTGCCGGAAAACAAGTTTTACTTAAATTAAAATGTATATTTCATATATTTAAAAGAGTTTGTTACTTATAATTTATTAGTAAATGTAGCCGTCGCAGCCTCGATAATGTCTTCCAAACAGATATTGAAGGGAATGCAAGTCCTCTTAACCATAACTTTGTCAATGGGGTTTGAGAATATATTGCCATATACCTTCAGATTTTTTTAGTCTTGTTGTGGGTTTACAGGCAAAATTATTTGGGAACAATTTTATATCTATGTTTAGATAGCAAGAAATGTCTAAAACCTTCTGATGAAAATACATATGAAGAAGTACAGGGCGAGGACTCAAAAATTAGAATCCTCTTCGAGGCTGTCCAGCCTCAGTTTATAAAGTGTGACATTATTGTACTTGGCAACATTTGTTTTGTTTTGTTGTTGTGCGATCAAAAATGTATGAGCAACAACCAAAACAACAGAGGGTGTGCGATCTCCTCTGTTCACAAGTCGACAAGTGGAAGGTGTTCTGAAGTGGAGAAATGATCGCTTCTTGGCTGAATTAAGAGCTAAGGTCGAGGGAACTTTCAGGTCTAAACATCCAGAACAAATCAGGGTCGTCGGTGTCATGGCGTTCGACGGCAGCAAGATGCCTCCCTACTTCTTCAAGACCAACGAGAAAGTCAATAAGGACGTTTATTGATTTAGTTATAGGATTATGATATTTATTTTTCTATGGTACGCCGAACAGAATGATCGTTTGTAATTATATAAATATTATTGTTCTTCTAACCTCTCAGGCTTAAACTAATAAATGATCTCAGAATATGTAACTTAGGACATTCCAAAAAAGTGTGTCTGATGTTGTTGAATAGTTGACCATAATCTTTACATAGAGAAACATACTTCTTGTGCCTATTTGAAATTGAGCTGTGATTTTTCTTCCATCAGCTATTTGGGAAGTCTATGACATAATCCTATACATTATCAATAATCTTTTTGTTTTTTATAGAGAAAAGTAAGAAGGAACAAAGAAAGATTACTAAAATTACTAGATATATTTAATTCTCTAATCCATCCATTGGACTTTGACAACACAAAGTCTTCCATTGAATTTGAAAAATTAGCCTTCAAATGCCAAGGAACGAGCAAATTTTGTAGCTTGGCATGTCTTATGAGAAGAAAAGAAAACTTCCGGGTAAAACAACCACAATCAGAGTGAATACCAATATCAGGTACAGGGATTTGCTTATCTAATGATACACATTTTTAAAAAAGGGAGGTTTTGTCAGGACATTTATGTTACAAAATCATCTCAAAGTGGTAGTCGGTACAACTTTTATTCAATGTGTAAGCCCTCAGCTGTAATAATTGCCTCAATGCAAAGCCTAAATTCCTTGCAGGCTTTGTAGTCCAAGGGGTTCAAGACTGGAGAAGAGGTCGGTTACATGTTGAGGTCCAAAAAGTTGTGTATCAAGAGTTCCTTAGCCGTGCTATGATACAGGGCTCCGTCTTAAGTGAAAACAAAGTTATCCCGGAACATTTCTCTAGCCCAATGTAGCACTTTCTTATCCAGAGTTACGATGTTAACATCTGGATTGAAAGGCTCCTTCCTCTCCACAAAAATGGGTCGGCAGACTTTGCCTCTGCTCTCAAAGCTCAAAACCCTTGTGGTGAATAAGTCCCTAGCCCAATCAACAGTGTCATGGCTGCAACGAGCTCCTCCGATATGGTCTTTCAAATTTTCTCTACTTTGTTGCTCCATTTTACTCGTTCTCGTTTGATTTGTTTTTAATTGAGTCGAAACTTTACTTAAGGAATCTTAAGTCTCAGAAACTATCTTTCACCGAGTTTGAAGACAACCGACGAATAAATTTCCTCTTTATTAAAATTTGAATTTAGGTGTCACTAAATAAGCTCAAATTTGTATAACATAAGATTTTTTTGAATTATTCCGAACTAAAATATCCTGTATCTACCTAAAAATTACACGAAAGGCCTCAAAATTTGCCAAAATGATTTTTGTCATTCTCCCTAGCAGAAAAAGTGGAGAAAAATATTAACCCAAAAATGAACAGTCTGGTATGCAATTATCTGCATCGATTTAAGTAATATATACATTTGAAACATAGGAGACACTATAATTTTTGTTTTTGTTTTAACGCACCGTTCTTTGATTTTTATGTAATGTTTTTGGATCTTAGGTATGCATTTGACATTGCAGAAATAAGTGAAAAAAAGTGGAGGAAAAATTGATATAAATCAAATGATTATTTCATTTTATATATACATAAAAAAAATTTGACGACATTTTTTTTCCTTAAAAGTTGCCCATATATATTAGTATTTAATGGATATTATAAATAGTTTTTCATTTGAAACTACAGAAACTAAAATATACCCTCCATTATTGTCAGTTACCTATTGTTACTTCCCTACAAATCCTAGCATGAGTAACAATCGAATTAGTAATTTGCCATTAGGAGTAAGGAAGTAGTGGTATTTGGTTGTAGGAAGGTTATATATGATAACAGTAAGATGTTAATAAATTTTGAGAGGTTAAGGTTACACAAAATTGGATATTTTAAATTCTAAAGCGGGATTACGGTTGAAGTTATTGATCGATTTTGTTGAAACTTTGTGTAAAGGTTATATATGTTAACTGTAAGATGTTTTTCTTAATTTTAGGCAAGGTTTGTGCTTTACCAAGTTCTCAACGTAATTGTAATAACTGCTGTAGAAAAAGTAACTGAGATCTGCCTGGATGATGTTGTAAGTAAATTTTTTTATTTTTTAATATATAATATATTTTTTACTTTAATAATGCACATTAATTATGAATCTGGCCACTATGAATGGCAGCCTCCAGCCCCCTCCGCAATTCCTTGCACACATTGGGAACGTTGTCCTTTTTCTAGATAAACCACTGCAAGTTAATGGCAGTCTTCGGGGCATCAATATTCGGTTGGTGGACTTTGCAGGGCTTTTTCTCAATTTATCACCAAATGGAGTAATCCAGTCGATTCAGATCTCGGCTTTGAAGCGGCCTAAGGTTCTTGGACTGGGAGTTCATGTTGTTACTCATCCATTCTTCTAGATTATTAGCAGTTTTGGCCGTAATCCTGTCCTGCTAAAATACGTAAGTAGCCTTGTTGGACTTCTTCATGGTCTTGGAGATCTTTGATACCCCATTTTCCTTCAACCCCACCATGTATTCGGCCACGGATACTGTATCCAACAGGAAACCAAATTGGAGGCACTTCTACAGTTGATGCCACAACCCCAAACATTATCACAGAGGCCGGAAGTTTGTTCTTGGGGACTGTCCTGATACTCTAGCCAGCGTTGACAAATCATACCCTAGCATCATTTTACTTGTTGTAGACAGGGCAACAGGAAAGGTCTATTCATCAGAGAAAAAATTTACTCGGTTGCTGTAGTGTTCCAGATCATTCAAGAGGGATTGACAACGCTGAAGAGAGAGTTATTTTTGACGTTGGGGTAGGAGTAGCCTCTCAATTCTTTTAAGCGACCTTCATCCACTCTTTTGGATGACCTTACTCATAGTAAACCGATGTACCTTCTTCTTCTTGGCGTACTCTGATATCTTCATCGTTGGGTTGACCTTAAAGGCCTACTTGATATCTGCAGGATTCACTTTTGTGGATCCTCTACTTTTGGGTCTGTCCTTAAGGTTGTCCCCATCAGCCAAGCAATTTATGACCGGGCAGACTGTGACCTTGCGGGTGTTTAAGGCCTTGATGATGTCCGAGGTGGTCTCCTGGCGCGGATTAAATTACCTATGATGGCTCTTCTTGCCTCTATCGCGAAATATTCATAACTTTTGTTTACAGCATGTACATTAATCAAAGATTTAGAGTCTAAGCTATTGAAAAATAATTTGAATTTTAAGATTTAATCAATAAAAGCTATTCAAAACTATATTTCAGAAGGTCTTATTACTTTTTCTACACCCAGTAGTTTGTACATACAAGTGTTCAGATTTGGTCCGAGACCGAATACTATTTTAGGTCAGTTCTGAAATATTTTTTTTGATCAATCTGATCCAATATTTCGATCTGGATTGTGTTTTCACACCCTTTACTAAAGTTTGATTTTCTAAGAAAAAGGTAACACACAAAAAAATAAAGTTTTATTTTTCTTTAAAATAATCATTTTTTTACAGCAAGACTACAATATTATTTCACGTGATCAGACTATTGGTCAAAAACATTTTTGTCAAAGGACGATATGGCGAGTTGACATTTTGCCGAAGAACAATTAGCCAAATGTACATAAGGACACTTAACACTTGATCAATGCCTATTATCAATATATATCATATGTAATAAATATCCTTTTCCGCCGAATGTCAAACTTCTGTTAGGTAAATTGTCCTTCGAGAAAAATGTTTTCAGCCATTTGCCCTAGAACCAATATTTCATTATCTAAGGTAGATAAAAACCCCAAGAAAGTAAATAATAGTAATATATATGATACTATATTAAATTATATGATTCTATCTCACTTTATTATCTAAAATAAATATTAACGTAGATAAAAGTGAGTATCTCAAGCAAAAACATAGCTGTATTTTATGTGGGTAAATGTAATTAGTTTTTAAGAAAGCTTTATTTATATAAACGTCTGAAAATGATTAAATAGGAAGAAAATATAATTATATATCTATGAAAAGTCCTACTTCAGTTTTTTTTTAGATGATTGCGTTCAGAAAAAAGATATTTGAACCTGTCATTCTCATACATACGTATTGGCTGTGTTCAACAAATATATACGATTGAATATTGCTCCTTTAGTACAATAATATCTTTATTGTTTATCTCAATCTGCTCGGAAAATATAATGAAAAAAAATCCCAAAGTTAGTTGATGCTAAATAACCAGTTCTGTCTAACTGCTGCATTATTTTTTTTTATCATCATTACTTTCTTTTCACTTAATGCACAGGGCGCCGAAGGGGGTACGCCAGTCTCTGTCCCCAAGTCTGTGTGTCAGGCTAAGAAAGCTCTCAAAAAAACCACTTTGAATTAATAGCGAACTATCTGGCAGCAGTTGGATAGCTGCAGCCAATCTAAACAGTTTATCGTCGAGTCGTACATCGGAACAAAAGTGTACAAATACAAGAGACATCAAATCTCAAGTATAGTCGGTATGGCTAGTTGCCACAGGCAACTTAATAGACATCTTTTTTAAAATGAGTAAAACCCTGATCCGATCTGTCAACTCTGTGACGAAGATGAGGAAACACCATTTCATCTTATCCATGACTGTGGCCATACAATGCAAGGAATAACTGAACTTGCTATGGAGTCTGAGTAAAGACAATATTAATGGTGAAGCAACTTTGATGATTTTTAATATGTTGTGTAGTTATGATTTATTTTATAATAATAATGTCAGAGACTCATAGATGAACCTCTACCAGCTGATACCAGATTGAGTTCCGATGTAGTGGGGTTGTATCTGGGAGCTAAGCAAAGAAGCCTTCTAAAATCCATTGTTTTCACACAATCCGTAAAAATATGTAACTGTGTGTCCAGTTTTTCACATTTAAAGAAGCCTAAATTTTCTTCGGGTGATATTAATTAATTTACTACTACTACTTTATTACTAGTTCTGACAACAAGTGATGATCGCTTAAGATATTGTTCAAAATTGCCTTCTTTTCTTAAACAACCCTTTTTGCGGCTTCTACGCTCTTCATTTTTCAACTACCTCCCAGCAGTGCTTTCACCCTTATGAAAATAGAGAAATCTTCATTGTCAGTTTTTCCACACATTTTTAAGTTCCTTCCAAAATGTCCAATGTCCACATCTTTCAATTCAGACGAGGAAAGTTCATTTTCCTCGTCTGAATTAAAGTACATTACAATCAGATGTGCTTCTTAAATTAGCCATCCGTGGAATATCTTCTTATAAAATTCGACAAACATTTTTCCAAAAGTTTGGGCAATACTGCTATCCGGCGTTCTAAATCCAAAGCCGCCCATACTCCTTGGAACTTCCAAAAGTTTAATATTTTCTTTGGGAAATAAAATTCTGGCAATGTAATCACTAATCCACCAAGTCACCCTTTTGAAGTAGTTCCAGTCTGAAGAATTGCTTATTTAGGGATGTTTCTCTATTTTGCTCATCTTTTCTTCCAAATATGTTGTGCCTGTCCCTGATTTTGTGAATGATATTCCTGGAACCCAAAACGGTACAGACTGCCATTGATTTAAAAAAACCATTGCTTCAATATTTATATTCTCCTTGCTGATTTCCAGGATAGATTTCTTCCTGAACCGCTCATAAATTCGCTAGTAGTACTTTGCTTTCTTCTTAATTTCTTTTTCTGATTCACCATCTATAAAAAAAAGTGCCAAGATATAGAGATATAGGACCATCTTGAACGTCTTTTGTATTTTATTGCTTTGGAGAATAGGTACTCCAGCCAAATATATAAAAGAGACTGCATTCGTAATGCAACCTCTGACAATACTAAAAATGTTATCTTCAAATCTTGCTTCAATTTGTTTTAGAACAAGTCAATGGCTTATAGTATCAAAGGCTTTACAAAAAACCAATACTATTATTGGCCTATAAGTATCTCTATCCATGGCATTTATAATATTTCCTGCTATATTTAACGTTATATTGTATAGTTAGTTCTAACTACTTGATCTAGACTAACTTGGAATTCTTAAAAAGCAGAGGATCAGATAAAACCAAATATAGGTAATTAACTTGATTATTTGCTCAAAAACTAAAATATGACTAAAAATGAAAACAAAGGGAAATTTATGTTATTTCTTACCTAACCTCTAATATGAGCAGGTAAAAACATCCCCCTGATGTACTCATAAGGAATCTGGATGAGATCAAAGTTTTTGCAATTTTAGTGCACGATCCTGTAGACTATTCCTTTCTAAAAAAGTGGGGGAGGTTCAATGCTTAATAATAATTAATTTGAATACAGCCAATTAATGCTCAGGTCATTAATAAGAGATTCTGAGCGTTGAGTGGTTGAACTCGAGTTAACTGTTGTGAAGATGTGAACCATTTCATATTATGATATGAAGAATGGTATCACAGTTGGAAAGAATTGAGCCATTATTTCTTAGACTAATTTTAAAGGCAAGGTTGAGAAGTACAATAATTCACACTATAGAACCAAATCTTTAATTGCGTGTAAGTATATTTTTATAAAAGTTTTGAAAGATATATGTATGTTTCGGTACTTAACAAAGGGCTTAAAATCGTTCTTTCGTTTACATAATTGGGACAGACAAATATACAAATTTCCCATTATTCTCGATTAAGAATTAATTAAAGCATTTATTACTCTTGTAATTATTGAATTTTTATACCTACAAGAATGTTGAGATATATTGAATATGACGTCATTGAGCAAAACTCGTTACCTTTATAAGACAGCTTTATTATCTAACTCGAAGGTGTCTTTAAGATTTAGGACGGGATCGGAATGGACGTAAATCTTTTTGGGACCGATGCATTCCTACAAAAATACTTCACATAAATTGAAGGAAATGGATAAAAATATTATTTATAATTATTTTACTGTAGCTCACTAACGAGTCAAATATCATTACAACATTTAAATAGAGCGTGTGAGCAAATATTTGATTTTTTGTCATCCAAGATGTTTTGGTCTCTATTTATTTATATCCTGCGTATTAAATAATAATTATTAGTAGGGATGTATTGGTCATTAATATGGGGATTAAAATATGACCCTTACCACGTTTTGCCCTTGTTATTACTCATTGAAAATGTTCCATGTTTTAAAGCCCCCTCTGGAGAGAATCATTTTTAATAAGTTTATAGCAAAGTACTTTAGATTATCAATTGCTATACTTTAGTAAAACTCAGAAATGAGGACTTGAGACTTGCAATGTGATTTGGATTTGATTCTGCATTTTAATGATTTGCAACTTAAATCGATCTCACAATCAATGACTCGAGACTTGACTTGGACTTGATAGCAAAGACTCACGACTCGTCTTGGACCCGAGTCCCCTTTTTATATGGAACTGGAGAAAAGCCGTAACAATTCTGATTATGGATCCCATATATAGATTATGAAATTGAAATGAGTTCAAAAGACACCTGAGGACTGAAACTAGACTCTATAAACTTATACAACGATTTGATTTGGACTAACTTGAACTTGAAACTGTGAGCAAGGACGTGAGACTACAATCGGACTTGCTCTGTAAGGATTTTTCCCCAACTTTTGAAAAAACTTTATGTATATTTCATTTCCAAAAATATATTGCCATTCTTATTTCTTTACGGGGCTGTTCTGAAAAGTTTCCACCAGTTTCTCATCAAAGTTTCAGACATTTTATTGAGCAGTTGCTAAGTAACATTCGTTTGAGTGAGTTGATGTGAGTTTTTTTGTGGAAATGGAAAAAATCGAGTATCTAGCTGTCAGTAAATATTTGTTTTTTTAAAGGAAATAGGCCTACTCATATCAACGATAAGTTGGATTCAGCTGCTCAAAATTTCACTGTGACAAAATGATGGTGAAAGTCCCCATACGCAGAATGCAACTCATCTTTACATAAAAACTTCGCATCGAAAATGGCTTAATCTTTCCTGAGTAACTATCAAAAGATATTAGATAGCTCTTATTCAAGGGTGCTACTATGTTCACGTTGCGGTCGGAAACTTGTCAGACCATCCTTGTATGACTAATTAAAGTATATAATTAGTCTTATAAAAACTAACCCCACTTGCTGATATCCAAGATGAGGTAATTTTGTCAAAGATTACAGTATGAGACGGCTTTTACGTCCGACTCGGGCATGTCCAAAGATTTAGCCTTGTTTAGTATTTATTCGTATATTTAACAACTTTTAATCGAGGTTTAGAGCATTTAATTAACATTTTTGCTTAGAATAGTTCATTTTGCCTTAAGATGTCTTGGATTTTTTTTTCAAAGTGAATAAAGAAAATATATAAGGAACTAGAAGAGCAATGCGTCAGCTGTTTTAAAGGAGTGAGCAATCGAATGCAAGAATAAATGATATATATAAAAGTAGACATTTTTTAATATTTTATATTCAGATGTTGACCTGAATTTCAGCTGTTCAACATACGGCAGAAGGAGGCTGTCAATTCATTTGAACTGTCTGCATTGCTATTTTATCTCTGTATATATGTTTTGATGGTCAAAGGCGTACAAATGTAGCTGCACAATATAGCATTGTAGCTATTATTTTACAGGCCCTACCTCGTTTGATTCCTAAAATTAAAATACTTCATATAATTTTGTATCAAAAAATTATGTTTTTACTATAAAAATAACAAAATATATCTTATTAAGACCCTAAACTCATGATATTAAGATGATTTAGAACGTAGGAAATATTTTTAGCACTTTAATTGAAGTGAAATAAGTGAAAAAATCAGGCAATTGTTAGAAATATGAAATGAAATTTTAATGACGTAATTATTATCATCTTTCAAGTGTTGCTCATGAAATTAAATATATTCACTAATGGAGGGTTATTAGTCAAGGTAATTTAATCAGGGTCAGTGTATTAATGTTCCAATAATATTTGACACTATTATAAAAATCATTTAATCATATTAAAAAAAAAAAAAAAAAATAGATTTTTTAAACTGTTGAACAAAAGCCAGTTTAATGTTTACACAGATTAACCTAAAAATATACATATATATGGAACGAAATATTTACTTAACGACAAATGTAAATGCATCAGACTTAAATATGTTTATTAATTGGCTTCTCTCTTGTCCCTAAATTGGGTTTCTTTTTAAGGCAATTTATTTATTTAAAAATAAAAAAAACCTAATATCAATTTGCAATTGTTGTAAGAAGCACATAATAATATGTGACCCATCATTCCAAAGTAATGATAAAATACTATTTCTCTTTCTTTCGTTCTCTAATAGGTAAATAGGTATAAAGAAACGTGAACAAAAAACAACTATGAGTAAGATTTCCACCTGCCTGTAGTTGATTGTCATGAGGGGAAAATAGTTGTATAGTATGTAGTCATTGTATTATTAGTAGTGGAAAGAAACAGGAGGCAGGACGGACGACTAAGATATGTGAAAGTCAAATATATTATTCAATTTACGTAGTCATAATAAATATAAATCAAATATCCCTCAATAACTCTGTCCAAATTTTAATAAATTCATTCAATGATCTAAAAAAAAATAACACACATTTAAAATTTGTTATGATTTTATATACAAAATATTAATTTCAACTGTTTAAATCACTCTGTTAAAACTTTTTGAACATATAAAAAACTACTTTAAAAATTATCAAAATACCCACATAGAGACATCAAAATGCTTGAATGAGTTAGCAAAAGGTATCAGCTGACTAAAGGGGTATAACATGACGTCACATTTGTCTTTTTTTACATTAATTATCAGGAATTCCAACTACACATGGTTAACATTTTTTTAACATGTAAAAACTTTTTAAAAATTTAAAAATAAATATATAGAGTAAAATGTATGAATGATTTAAAAAAGTTATCATTTGAAAAGAGGCATACTGGGACGTCACATATGTTTTTTTTTACATTAATCATCGTTAATTCCAATTACACGAGGTTAACATTTTTTAACATGTTAAAACTACTTTAAAAAATTAGAAAAATATGTATATATAGACGAGAAGATGCGTGAAACATTTAGCAAAGGTATTAGCTGAATAAAAGAGTATAATATGACGTGACATTTTTTTTTTTACTCTAATAATCGGCAATTTCAACTACCAGATACATTATGTTCAACTCTGATTGACTCTGATGATGTAATAAAAAGTTAATCAATCATCTACTTTTTTTAACTTTATGGAGCTTAACTATGCATTTTGGGGGTAGTCGAGAAGAGAACCTGTGCGACGTCTCACCTAAAATTGTATGCCATCAAGGCTTCTATTGAGCAGAAGTGGACGGATATGTTAAGCAGTGCTGTAGTGTCTTTAGGCCCAGGTTGTAGGCCATGGTCGCAGTCAAAGGGTAATCAAAGGAAATCATTTAAAAAAATACAAATATATATCCAGAAAGAAGGATGTAATGAAGCCTCAATCAAGTACTCCCATTCATTCTTGCAGAAGTTTATTCCTTTTTCTATGGTCTAAAATTTTGTTACCTTTATTTTATCCTACAACCTTTTCTCGAAAAAGAAACAGAAAAAAGCCTCAAAAAGTTAAAAATGTAGTTAAATAATTATTCTAATTATTGTCAAATATGTTAACAGTTTAACAGGAGCTCAATTTAATTGATTCATTTATTTTACAGAATACATTTTGTTAAGGCAAAAGAAGCTAAAAAATCGACAGCTGACAAACCAATACAATATAATTTTTTATTACATTCATATACAAACTATGTATAAAGGGAGTGGGGATCAAATTGTCGCCAAAATATTTTTCTACAAAAAACAACACAAAATATACATTTTTTAACTTTTTTTTTATTGAAAATCAACACTATGACGAGCATATAGGTATAAAGTAGCCATTCATTCGATATAATCACCGTTGGCATCAATAACGCCCTCAATACGGCCTCTGACCCGGCCGCAGGTTCGTCTGACCATCTCATTGCCCATGTTGCCGAATACCTCCTTGATGGAGTCCATCAGGCTGGCCTTGGTGCTATGGGGATGTCTGTTGGTATGTCTCTCGACATAGCCCCAGACAAAATAGTCCAAAGGATTAAGGTCGGGAGAGTTAGGAGGCCACAAATCCTTGTTTACGACGTCATAACAGTTCTCGGTTAACCACTGCATGGAGATTTTGGACACATGGCAGGGTGCTGAGTCCTGTTGCCACACCGAGGGCCTGTCTCCGGCGTTCATGGACCTGGTAGGGTCATCCTCAACCATCTTCTTCACCTTGTCGACAAAGTCGGTGTCCCTGACCTTCCTGTCGGCGCCCTCCTCCTTGGGTGCCCTCTTTATAGTGGCATCAACATCCCAGGTATCCTCTAGCTTTTTACGGATACGCTGAACAGTCCGTAAATTCACTCCTAAGGTTGAAGCAATCGTTGAATTGGAGATTTCACCTCCATTATTAACCAATGCCATGACTACGGCGGACCTCGAAAGCTCCTCGTTCCACTTATAGCTCTTTATCTTCTCATATGATGACGGCATGATGCTAACTGAACTACGTATCGTCAGCTGACAAGAATAGCTTTCCTATTTGGTACCCGGTTTTTTATTTGATAATGTCGTCTTCAAGTTATCAAGGTTTAAAGTAGGCGACAATTTGATCCCCGCTCCCTGTATATTAAAATTAACTATTTAAATCCCACCCTAGATACTCTTTCATGTAAAAAATATATTGATTATACTTAAAAAAATTATTAATAAATGTTATTTGTCAAACAAATGGTTACTTTCATTTTATCTCACAACTTTTCCTTCGAAAAGAAACAGAAAAAAGGACCAAGATCAGTCAGTTATCAGGTAGTTAGACAACAATTATTTTTTTGCAAATGAATTCTTATTTGGAATTAGTTAAGTACAGCTTAACAAGATTCCAACTAATTAATGTCTACAACACTGTGAATGAAAAAATAAATTGTAGGAAAATCTAGATATGACAATAAAAAATAGTTAAATTTTTTATGTTAGTGAGGTAACGCCGTAATATATTGGACTACATAAAAAATCACCCGGTATACCATGCCTGATAAAAAAGAAACAGCTAATTTCAAATTCAATTATCAAATTATTTTTTATAATGTTGGAACCACTTGTTAAACCTCTTTTAGTGTGCTCTGAAATTTACTACAATTGAAAAAAAATGGAAAGAAAAATTTAATTTAGGGGTAAGATCATTAAACTTTTTTGAGCAATTGTAATCTTAAAAAAAAGAAGCTAAATTTTGAACCATAAAAAATCTTTCAAACGTATTGAATTTTTTTTCCCCCTACATTGATTTTTCTTTCATTCTTCTTCAACAGTAGAAAATCACAGACTACCCAAAAGTACTTCTTATCATTTTGTCTATCAAAAACAAACTAACAATCTAAAGTGACTAATAGTATCAACATACGCTATGGGTATTTACAAAATATAATAAAATTATAAATGTTATTCTTTTAAATAACATTTCTCTGATAAAAAATAAACAAATTACACTTAAAAACAATCAAACATAATAATAAGGTGAGAAAAAAAATATATAAAACAATGACATCCTAAATATTTCACAACATAGTAATCAATGAATTGATCTCCCTCGACGAAAACGTTCATAACTCTCACCAATTCTTCTTAAACTAGTGATATATCTAGCTGACTAGTATTTGACAATGTCAATAGCATGATTCAAGGAATCACTTCCCATCCTTTGCTATTGTTCCCCAGTTTTATCTATAAATTGGCTCTCCACATTCTAATTTAGAGGCAATAAGAGCCTTGGCGGTCAAAAGAGAGAGATGTATTGCCCAATTTCCAGAGCTTTTTCGTCTTTGTTTTGTGGACAAGCCGAACAAAATGGTTTACCCATAAGATACTAAAGTTTCCCCTTCCACATTAAGGGAAATAAATTTGAGTAAAAAGGAAATGAAAGAACACTCGTAAAATCATGCAAAATATTGTTAAAAAACTTTCCAAAGTCCTTACAGGGATCTTAGTAAACAATAAATTATGTCGAAATATGGCATTGAGACGTAATTTTTACTTTTCTAACAAACTTATGACAAATCTTGATAGATAAATCAGCTTATGGAGGCGAAATCATCATTTTTAAGTGACCGGCCCAAGGATTTAAATAATGTGTTGTAGATTTTATAAGAGGAAAGCGATATTTTCCACTATTTATCAAGGAATTTGTGGTAGGGTGAAGGTCATGAAGAGTATTTATGTTATAACATATTAAAGTATGAATGCAATCTAGATATTAAATTTAATCAAACTCAATATGTTTAACATCGAACATTTTTTACTTTAAAATAAATAAGAAATGATATTTTATTTAGGAAAAATGAGGAATGTCGAAAGAAGCTGGAATATTGGTTTGAGCATATTATATACTTATTTGTTCACAGTACTAAACAAAAAAAAAGTTTTTTAATCTTATTATGGAGGTGAGGATCATAGTAAAAAATAACCTAGGTTTAAGTCTAGGGGAATCTTCATACAAATATTTTATCTTCAATTTTTATTTTTGCATTGTATAAGAATTGCAATAAAAATACACTTTTTTTAACAAAAATTCAAGTTCTGACCTGTTCTTGGTATAAAATCACGTTTATTATTGTTATTACAAGCTTGTAAAACACGAAATGATTTTTAAAACCATCAATAGATCCAGGTTAGGCCTTAGATACTTTTTAGGATATATTTACGATTCGGAGCCATATTCGGTTGTGATGGAACTACATATATAGGCAGGATTCTTATCATGCCCACCTTCATCCATTCAAAGTGAAAATAATATTAAGAAATAGGAATAATACATTGTAGCAAACCAGGAATAAATTGACTGATGTAAACAGAGAGGAATGAACTTAATTATATTTCAATTTAAAATTATTTACAACTAATTATAATCAGAATTATGATTTATGTATTTTCTTGCCTAGCCCTAATGACTTTAGTTAAAGTTTTTATAAAATTCAATCATTTCATTATTTTTAAATGTAATTTCTTTATAATTAATAAAGAATCAATATCGAAATTGTTCATAAATATGGTATCTGAATCGGCTTAAATTTTGGTATCGGTACTTAATAGTTAGTTAATAATAGAACTTTAAATATCTTAACTTTTATTTAGATAATTGATTTCTTTCATATTCAAAAGTTGGATCGAACCTATAAAATGGCTAAAAATACCCAAAAATTTTATATTCACAAAAGTAGTTTTTATACAAAATAACTAATTACAGAGTCGTTATTAGCTCGTCAAGTACTACTAAAATTAAGAATATATAATAAAATATTGTTTTTGTTGTTGAATTGTGCTATAGACGGTATAAAATATGCTGTTCTCTGTATGCCACAAAAACAGCTTATTAGATTTGATTCAAGGACAAAAATTTGTTGACTAGAAAAGTTAGGGACTCGATTTTGAAAAATGTTAAAATTTTAGTTTCCTTAATAGTCAGAGATTCAAAAAATCAAGTTCAAAGATCTGTTCTTTTTGTAACTCCTACCTGAACATAATTGTATATTTACCATAATTATTCTTAAAGAGATAAATAGAAAAACTGATGCTAATTGTGTGTATTTTGGGCATGTTAAAAATTTGAAGAATGTTTGGAGGAGAGAAAGAATAAAATCCATGACGTTTCATTACATCAGCTACAATCAGCTGTGACAAAGCAAGAAGGAATAAAACAAGAACATTTGCTAGATTTACTCCCTGTCGATCCCCAATTCCACACTGAGTCTAACAAGGACTTACAATTATAACTATGTAACAAATCTTCAGAATTACTCTCCGAGCTTGACACTCTACCAAAAAGAAAACAAGAACCCATTCTTGTTCCTTTTATATCAAAAACCTTAAAATAGGGTGGTTCTTTACCTTTAAATTGCAATTTCTCAAAATTGGATGTTTGCATATTTATAAAGCCTATCTTCATAATCTACTTTATTATGATTGAAGTTAAATCATACTATATTTTATTATGTAAATCGTACAATTTTTTCTTTATTAAGGTATATGCAGTTTTAATCATCTTCCTGTGTAAATATCGATCGGCATATTTTTACATATTCCCATGTACAATGTAATTACATATTATTATGTTAAAATAAGCATGAAATTGATTTATTATTCTATTACGAAATGAAACAAATTCACTTATAAAACATTAAGAAAATAGAAGAAGAAGATATTATTAAAAAAGAAAGGGAGGAAAAAGTCAACATCAAAACATCTCCAAAAAGCCAAATTTTTATACAACCACCGCCTAAGAACTTGATGAAATTTAGTAGAAGTAATAGTAGATTTTTAAAATCAAACTCCAAATCTATTTTTTTTAATATTAAGATGATTGGTTCCTAAGATACGGAGTTCTATATTTTTCCTTTGTCAACACAAAAACAATCTTGAAAACGAAGAAAGATGTTTTACTCCAATAGGGTTTTTGTACATCGTAACTCTTATCAAATACTCTGCAATTTGATAAAAAATAAAATAATTCCATTTGATGGCCGGTATTACTAAGCCAGACACTCTTCAATCTAAAAAAATCTTTTATGTTTATGGATCTTGGGTGAATTAGGAAACAAGTTTATTACCTATTAATCATTAATTGAAATCCAAAGGACATGTTTTAGTCAATATATCCGCCTCAGAATTGAAAGTGAGCTCCAGGCATTGGCAGAAGCTGCTACAGCCCTCTGGATGTACTCGGTGCTCATCGTGGGGAAGACCATGTTGACAGAAGTCTTCATGGCGGAGGTGCTGTTGTGACTTCTCCTGCAGGCCTTGGACCACGTGCAACTAGATGGAATAGTCTAAAAGCTTGAGGCCCAGCAGTGTCCAGAAATCCTTTCCCCCAAAGTGCATGTTGGCCTGGAGCCACACTTGGGATTTCTTTGAAGTGTGGGCAGGTGATCCATCTTGCTGGAATACTCAGGGAGAATTGCCAACAATAGATTGGATCTATGGGATAACTTTGGTGTTCAGAATTTAGATATACTCCTCAGCCTTCAGCATGTATCCTAAAGGGAACAGCACGGGATTCATGGCCTTCCATTTGGATGCAACGAGGTCTAATGTCATCACTGAAGCAGGTTGTTTGGTGGTAGATGCTACTACTCGATTAGTCTACCTGTTGAATACAGGTTCAACAGTAAATGTTTTTTCGTCAGAAAATATCACAATGAATCCACAGGTTCCCTTAAGGTGGTTCAGGATCTTTTTGTATACCCAATACGGACTCTTCTTTGGTGTTCTGTCCAGAACGCTGCAGAGACTTTTCTTCTGCCTGTTTTAAAACCCTTGACACTGCCGATAGAAACGTGTTCATCTTCCTGCACATATCAGCAATTAAGGAATTCAGCTTTTTCTTGAAGGTCGACTAGTTGACTAGTTGAGATAACAAATAATGTTAACTATAGTTCAGTAGTACCTTATTTTGATTTATGAGGAATTTGATTTGGCTTCGATCCTACTATCCGTTGTATATAAAATTCATAAAGTTCTAATTCTTTAACTATGATGATGAATTTTTGCAGCTTTAAGTAAAATTTGCACTACCTCAAAAAGATTAATGATAATAATTTGTCAATTGAAACAGACGATGATTCGTTGAATAATACAAAGGTAGTTCAGGCTCAAAATGGGGAAAAAAAGTTAAAACTTGCTTTGTGTTGACGAGTCACAATAGTATTTTAATGTGACCCAAAACTATTAGAATTGCTCCTTTAGGAATTGTAAATTTTACGATGATATATCTTTAGATTTATATTAAGTTGCATTTTTATTATATGCTGAGGTGTTTTGTCCATTCTTAATGTGTTTATTGACCTTAATATCATTATATACTATGCATGTATCTCCAAAGTACATATATGAAGCATGAACATTGCAAGATATTTAAAGCAAGATCATATATTTATGCATTTAATCTTTATAATACATCTATACATTTTGTTACAATTTTCGGACGTCAGCATTCTATTGGTCTAATTTTTTTATCGATGGACAATTTGCCGAACTCATATTTCACCGAATAACAATTTGTAATGTTTAACAGAAAAATTAAAATTAATATATTGTATATACGAGGATGATCTGAAAAATTTCCGACCTGACATAGAAAAAAGGCATTTTTTCTGAACTTTTTATTTTATTTTTTAACATGAGTCTTCTTTTAACTCTAATCATTTCTCCCAGCGATGCTCCCATCTCTGTAATCCGTCCAAATCGTAATCGGCGTTTTTATCTGCAAAATAGTTGTTGCGAAGGGGATTGCGTCTTTATTTGACGAAAATCTTTGCAGTCCACTGTTGGGACTGTATTTTTGTTTCAAGAGTATAATAGTTTATCCAAGTTTCATCTACAGTAATTAATCGGCCCCAAAACTCAGATTTATTGTCACTAAACTGCGCCAACAGAGTGATACTGGATTTTTTCCATTTTCACAAAAACCCTCACATCAACTCACTCAAATGGCTGTTACATAACAACAGGGCATTCAAAATAACTGAAACTTTGATGAGTAACTGATAAAGGATGCTAGATAGATATATCTAACTTTTATTTACAATTACTGCCATTTTCACGTTGAGGGCAGAAACGTTTCAGACCACCATTGTATGTAATTCCATATTTTAATTCAATCTGAAATGATTAATAGATAGTGTTGATATGATATTTTTTTTTTCATAACCAGAATTTTTTTAAAATATTTCGACACCTTACATAATTTTATTCTAATATACTAAAAACATATA
Source organism: Lepeophtheirus salmonis (assembly GCF_016086655.4). Lineage (NCBI taxonomy): Eukaryota > Metazoa > Arthropoda > Copepoda > Siphonostomatoida > Caligidae > Lepeophtheirus > Lepeophtheirus salmonis. Next base: position 23,964,023 of record NC_052138.2, on the reverse strand, counting down.
CAAATATTAAAGAGCTCTTTTCAGTTCATTGTCAGTAGTAGGAATATTACTGGAGACTATGACTATAAAAGATTCATAATCTGGATTTGGTTTATCAGTTCAACCGAGTTTAGGGAAGTTAATTGTTCTATTCTTTTTTTTTCTAATTTTTCTAATTTCTTTTTTATATAGGACTTTTTTCCAGAACACCAAGGAACATTTTTCTTTCATTTCTTTGATCAGGCACGAAGTTTTGTTTCATAAAAGGAATTTTCTCAGTTAGTGGACATTTACATGAGGAAAATTTCTACATTGACAAATGAAATATCAAATAAAGAATTTGATATATTAATCAATATTTCCTTGGTAACCGGGTAACTTCTTGGTAAAAGATTTAATCAAATTTTCTATGATATTATACTATTTGAGTGGCCACTTTTTTTGCAGATACAGTAGGGATGGAAGCAATTTGGTAAATATCTATGACTTTGGTAGCTTTGATTCTTCCTTATACCATAAAACGTACTTGATCATATCTTGGAGTTGAGTGCTGCTTAAGTCCCAAACACTTTCAAAAAGAAAAAAGTTCTATTTTTGACGAGTTTTTGAAGCCATTATAGCTTTTGAAGATTATACAAATCATAAAATAAATTATCAATTACCAGTCAATTTTTTAATAGTGACTAATTTTTAAAAGTGCATCATTCTATTGTTATCAGAAGATATAACTTATTATCTTGATCATTAATAGTATGTTTATTGTTCAATGTTCAAATCATAATCTCTTGTTAACAAAGGATACTATCAGGTTTTATAAGTTTATTAAAAGGATTTGTGGAATATGCGATAGAATTAAAATAATTAGTTTATTATTTATATATTATTTTGTACTTTCTTCAGACACTTTAAATATATCACACGTATTTGTCTTAAACCGGCTATACTTTGAGAGGTATATAAATAGACAATAGTTCAATATCAAATATCCTTAAAAACAACATAACCAAGAATAAAAAAAATAAAGTCAGAATTGTCTCATTTCCACTATATTATTTTTTTTTATTTATTGTTGGGTTTATACAAATATGTAAAACCAAATTTAATTTTCTATAGTCAAGTGATTCCCAAATGGGAGTACGTGGAGAATCTCCAGGAGTTAGGTGAGATTTACAAAAAGAATATTTATTTACTATATTTAAAAGTTTGCACAAGGTAGGGAATATGTGGCTGAAAATATATTTTGAAGGAATAAGTGAATTAAAAAGGTTTGAGACGACTGGTTTATACTTTTGATATTATTTTACGTAAGATACAAATGAATGATATAATCATTCATTCAATATGAAGCTGGATTTCTTTCAATTACTATGCATTTTATTCTAAAAATTGAGCTATAATAAAAATAATATGGGACATTGATATTTCAATCTAGTTTCGGCAGCTAAAAACGTTTTCCCACTTATCTGAAATTTGGCATGTATGCTTATTTTTATGCATAACATTGAATTATAACTAGTTATGTTCGATTTTCTAACTTTTTGGATTGCGGCTCGATAATACTCAGTCAAAATATTCCCAATATGTTTAAAATTTGTTGAAAGTTATTATATAATTATAAGAATAATACAATCTAAAATATATTTGAGCTCTCAGCATAAAACTGCAAGAGATAGTTTATTGATCCATATATCTGAGTGTTTGAGAATTATACTAAATGTGGGTTTTTATATCAATTCTGAGTGCTAAGACTGATATCTATAAGATAACATCGTAATATATGAGAAAATATAAAATCATATGGAGATCAGAAGCTTCAACAAATTGGAAAAACGATTTTTTAGGTGGTTTAAATCATGTTTTTGACCACATTTAGAAATTGCCAAGTAGACAACTAAGGTTTCTTAGCTGGAATATTTTATTCTCAACAGATTCTGAAAGCCAGATGCCACAGCATTTGTGTTTGACATTTTGATGGTATATTTTTAGCAAAACTATGCTGCACCAGCTCATTGTTGGTTGCTTCAGGTCAGAGCCTTGATAATTACCTTAGAATCGATAGACACCGGAAAATCCATGTCAGGAGAAACCAGAAACTGTTGACTTAGTTAGAGCATAAACTTTGGTTTGACCACCCTCCTCCCAAGACTGTTCCCCTTTCAACTATGTCATTTGCGGCGTAGTCAAGAAGAGAGCTTCCCCATCACCTTCACTGAAATTTGAATGACCTCAAGCAGCAGGGGTGAACATCTTCGAGGCCTTCATCAGGAATTTCTGCAATATCTTTTGAGCCAGGTTTGAGGACGTGGTAGCTGTTAAAGGAAATCATTTTGAAAAATACAAAGATATATCAATAAATATGTGATTTTGCCTCTATTGTGTAGTCCTATTCATTTTTGCAAAAGTTTACCCCATTTGTTTGTTAAAAAGTGCAGGATTTTATAGTAGCTTGTACAGTGTAGTAGAAGAGAAAGTTCACTCCTCAGGAGTTAAACAATGATCATAACAGCTCAGGAGAAGAAAATTCCGTAATCAGATTACCCATTCCGATAAAACAGGCAAGCTAAAAAATACACCATATTTTCATTACTGTACTTAATACATCTGCTATTTTGCCCTGTGATTGTCCTGTGGACTAACCTTGTTCTAATAACATTTATTAATATATGACGGCCATCCGACAGTCTTTTCCATGCTTTGTCTCTCCTCAATATTTTTGTTTCTCATGGTTATAACAAATAAAAAGAAATATATAGAGGCATCAGTTATTTTTGATGGCAGTTTGCCACTGTGAGGCAAACAACTTTTTGAAAATACATCTTGGGTCGAAAAATTTATCTGCTATGCAGAGAGATCGATTATAGGGATGTCCTTGGTGTCAATAATAATACCCCAAAAGGAAGAAAAAAAATAATCCTTCTTGTTATGGGTAATTGTGAATGTCTTCCCTTTTTCAACTTGTCTCGTTCTCCGTATCCTCTTTATTACACCCATGCTTGTTAACAGTCGAAATTAAGATCAAGATATTTCCCAGCTCGTCACTTCTATTAATTTATTTCTCTATGTTTTAACTTTCATAATTCGTGATTAAAGAATAAATTAATTATTTACCGAACAGAACGATTATATTAATATTTTCCCTGTGAAAAATTATAAAAGATTTCGTACATTATTGCAACAAATTCATTATTCAAGCGTAAACAAAATAAACTTATTTTTCTCACTTTGCTTTCATATTGGTGTTCACTTTTAAAATTTAATCATTTACCGGGTGTCCAACAACTATTTCCTCATTTTTAAAATGGGTAAAACTATATATTGCGTAAGTCAATCTTAAATAAGTCGACATAAACAGAAAAGTAGACAATGAACATTTTATGAGTTGTTATAATGCAAACCAATGCGATATTGTTGATTTCGTCGCCTTTTTTTCAATTGGATTTGAGCAAACTAGAAATTATATACTATCCACAAAGTGGTGAAACAGTTTGTTGCTTAAAGTTGTAACGGTAATTTTTCACAGCGCCCTTTATGTGAGTAACATACGTATATTTTATATTACAGAGTAGTACCCAAATTTTGCAGTAGCCTTTAATAACAATTATTCCCCTTTATTTCAAATAACAAGCTTTCATTACACAATTAAATGACAGCTGAACCAAAAATAAACCAGTTTTGTCTTTATCCCGTGTCTCTAAGCGTACAAATGTCGGAGCAACAAAAAAGACAATGTATGTGTGATCTCTTCCGCACCAGTGCGAAATAAGTGCAGAGAACGTTGGTATCTCCATTTGGACTGTCATCCATCATGAAGTCAATTACAACCCTATACAGACAAGAAGAACCAAAACTTCTACAGTAAAAAGTAGTTAACTTCTGGCCAGCCTCTAAAGGTCCTTCTCCAACAATGACCTCAATACCCTGGGACTTCTTGGAGAAGAATGTCTGCCACACCTTTCATTCAGATTATGAATTATTCCGATCTTCAATTTTGGCAGCTTTACGCAATGGGCACGACCTTCATCATCTAGAGCTACCGATATTTTCGGTGGGGTGTCGATGCTGTTATTGCTTGAAAAGACGGACATATTGAATAAAAAGTTTAGCTAAGTATAGTTTTTTAAACATACCATCAGTTGGTTTGGAGTAGTGTTTCATGGATTCCATGGAAATGACGTTTTTGTAGTTTAGTCATGTTACTGAAAGTTTTGGGTCCCCCTCTTTAAAAATATTATTGTTCAGGGAGATGTATTATTTTGCATCAAGACAGAGCCACACTCTAGCGCTTTCTTTACAAAATAATATTATTAAACAACGCCCATGCCCCATTCCTCTCACTCTTCATGTTTTGTCACATTTAGTCACATGCTTGTACAGTCTCAATTTGTCAAAGTTTTTGTATTGTTTCGTTGCGTCCCATTTTGTCATATCTTAATTTCATCAGATTTTGTCTATTCTTTGTTCCGTCAAGTCTTCAAGTCGTCTTCACTTTGTCACATTTATTCATGATATATAAACATATAAAATGATATTGGCAAAGTTTAAGGCTTTTAAGGCCATTTCAGATAGGATTTTTTTTTGATCAAAACTGGCTATTTTTAGGCCTCTTGTATCGTCCCAAGTATGATAATATGATTTATAAATTTTAGTTGTTATATTTTTTAGTATTTGGTTTATCAATTATTTAGCTTGATTTTAATCATTTAAGGGGATTAAGATGTGCCCAGCATCTACAAGTTCAAAAAATGACGTCAGAGGCACCCCAAAAAATCATAGCAATCTGTTAGGTTATTTTATACGTCTTTTTGCTGATCTGTTTGGCCACATTGGATTGCATGAAGAAAGGGAAAAAAACTTTTCAATATAAATAATGACAGGAGAAAAAATTTCAAGGGAAAAAATGTAAAGTAAAAAACTGCAGTGAAAAAAATGCAGGATAAAACAAAGGGAAAATTGTCTAAGTGGAAAAAATGGTAAGATTAGTTTAAACTGATATTAATACTTCTCACCTAAATAATATATATTAAAATAAAATAAAAATAAACAGACATAAGATCGATTCGATTTAATGACATGTTAATAATTTATTTCTCAAGATACCCATGGATTGACGAAAAAACATTAGTATAATATATTGACTAATGAGTAATGCAAGGCTTCTGAAATAATCGAAGGCTGGAATCTTACTCCCAAGGAAGGAGCCCACTCTACTCCCTTATGAAGCTTTGTAGTTTTCCTCGGATGAATTTTTATCCTGTTGTCTCACGTCGAATTCAGAATCCGAACATCTCTTGAGATGGAAGATCAAGTTAGAAGTATTTTTTTATAACTCCCTCTACCTTATTTTGGTTCTAACTCTTGGAAAACATGGAAATTAACTCCTTCCGGTCTTTATGATAGAAGAATTTTATTAGCCCTTAGTAATTGTCAAATGAAAAGCACATCTACATACCAAATTTGTCTCTCATAGAATGATTCAATTTTCAAATGTGTTATTGTTTATATACTGTAGTTTTATGGTAATAACTTCAAATTGTTGTAGTAACTTTTAGTATTTTTAATTCACATATCTTATTTTATATTTCACATCCAGAGCCTTATATATGAATTTCAAAGTGAATGGATCCCGTCATAGTTTCAACACTTGAATATATCCATTTATATAAATAGATGAATATATTCCTACTCTAAGAAAGAATTCACTCTACTCTAGTATGAAGCTTAGCTTGGTTTAGTTCGCTTCTTAGGATAAATTTCATCCCATCATTATCCCCTTATATATCAGAAATCGAGCATCTCTTGTTGAAGATAAAGTATCTCAAATTTCTCCTTTTCCTAATTTTTAGAGAGCATGGTAGAATTTCTGTCTTAAATGAATCAAGATTGATCTAAGCATATGAAACGCACATCTGCATTAAAAATGTGTCGTTCAAATCGTCGTTCCAAATGTTTGTGTGTAATGGGTTTAACATGTTTCAACATTAAGATAATAACTCATATATCATATTTATCTTGTGGTAATCCTAATAAACATATTTTACTTTATTATACTTAAATAAACGACAGTATATCATTTCATTTAATTAGAATTGTAGTATCTCAACGGACCCCGAGTATTATGTTATACTATTTAAGATTATAGAAATCCTCTTTAGAAACTTTTTTGATTTTTTTCCATTTTTTTCATCGAAATTAGTCGAAAATTAGGATTTTTCAAAAATACATAAGCAGAAAATAACGATCTAAATCCCTAATTTGATGATATATATTTTATTTATTAAACTACCTTTTAATGGCCTTTGAAAAATTATCAAAAATGGATTAATATCCACCATGATCACAAAATATAAAAAATATTCTATTTTTATATAATTGAAAGCTAAACCATTAGTTAGATAAACAAAACAGTTTCACAAATACCAAACTTTTAAAAATAAAATACAGTTATGAGAAATATAAGGCACCTGAAATCTTTGAATACCTGAAACCTTCCCATTGAGTTGACCCCGACCATATGGACTGCAATTAACCAAAATAGATAATTGCATGAGTGTCGAATAATTTTTTTAGAGCCGTTTCTGTCGTCATTAAATATTTATTTACATTTATTCAGTAAATAAATTAATTGATGGAATTAAACATTGAATAAGGAATTTACATTAGTATTTACAACTTAATGAAGTTCGAGCCGGACTCTTATTCTAAATTGAAATAAATCATTGTATACAGTCGTAATATTCATATTCTGTGATAAATATCACGGAAGACCATTGTTACTTATTACTAACGTGGCGACATATTCCAATGTCATTGTATCATACTGGAAAAATACACACACAAATTCGTTGAAAGAGCCTATGCGTTACTTGTTATGATTCTCAGTATGAATTCATAGTCCTAGATATACAACTTCGAGGATTTGAGCTCTTTAGGTAACTATGTAATGCAGCTAGTTTCGTTCTCTTTGGACAAGAAATAAGAATTATGAAGAAACGAAGACCATCGTTATATTGCAATTTCATTGCATATCTTATACCCTTAAGTTATTAAAAACAAAGTGAGTAGTATTTTTAACTGATAAAACAAATACTCAAAAAAAAAAAGTACAATTTTTGGTCATAGCAGTATAAGATTGCTAAATATGACCAATTTTGATCCGAAAATACTATTTTTCCAAACTAAAATGGCGTATACTACCCCAAAAAACGCGTGAGGGGCCTCAAACTTTGCCTAAATCAGTTTTTTGATTTTCTCCAGCAGAAAAGGTCGTTGTATAGGGGAAAAATATTGACCCAACAACGGGACATTCTAATACGTATTCAATGCTCTGATCTACATATGTATTTAGAGCTATTAAATATAAATTCAATTATTGATTATTTTACATTCCTATAATGTTTGAAAATTATCTGGCTCATTAATTGGATAGAAATAAATTGTTTTATTTTATAAAGATGTTTGAAATACATTTGCTAATTTATCTGTTAATATGGTAATTAAAGCTGTTAAATAATTATCATAGATGAAGTAATATCATGCCTAAGTACATAAGGATAAAGAAGTGAAAATACAGAAAAAAAATAAAACCTATACATAAATTATGTTCACACAGTTACACAACTACAATCAGAAAAATAAAATAACAATTATCAATTATTTCACTTTTTTGAAAAATTAAAGCTATGGAGGTTTAAGAATGTTCTTTTTCATGAGAAAATAGGAATTATAAAGTATTTACCATTCACTGGGCCAACTGTTGTTATTTACTCATCTCAATTATGGAAATTTTAAGAGCTTAAGAGTCATTTTTCAAAAAAGTTTTCCTATGATCAATGTTGGAGAACATATAATTAGCTATCTATTGCTAAAAAAACACTGTCCTAGTCGCCATCATGAGCACACAGTACCAGAAGAGGATTGAGATAGCAACGCTCCATTGTGGAAAATCGTCCCCCGTGTATGAATATTTAGAGTTAGCTCAATGGTTCTAAAGTTTTGGGATTTTACATTTTCTTGATAAAATATCATCCATAAACATAAGGATTAGACCTTCTTAGTGAAATTAACAAAAAGCTACATTGAATTACTATAAAAAAATTTATGAGTACTTAATACTTATAGGGTTTTTACGTCTAATCTTCGTCGTACAAAAATGTCATAAAAAGCATGATGCAATTGAGATTTCTTTTCACATTTGATCTTGTTTGATTTATGTAACAATGAAAACCTGTTTGGTAGCTTGTAAATTGCAATGGAGTCAGCCTACAGAAAATTAGATTATTTTGAATTTAATGAAGAGCAGAGACATTATGATGGTCCTCTGATGAAATCAAAGGGCAAAATAACGAACATGGAGATCGCTAACATAGTTGGATTACAAATACGATCCATCTTAAGGATCAGGAAGAGGTTAAAGGAGAAGCACCCTGACTCAATCATCAAGAAGAATTTGAAGGGAAATGAGAACAGAAGGAAGTCCAGGGACGACAAATTCATCATGAGGGTGGAGGCTGTCAATTTGTTAGCTTGACCAGGGAATTTTGGTTTAACTGGAACACATGGGCAAGATGTATCCAAGAGAACTTGTTTAAAATAACAATAATAGTATTGAAACCAAATGTTGCCTATCTGCCTGTTCGTTAGCGTATCATAGCCAAACGAATTGACTGAACCCTACCAAAAGATGCAAGTACATTTATTTTTAAATTAAATAATTTTGATGACCTTAAACCTTATTTTATGAAATAAAAAAATACCTTCAAAGAGCGGAGACCCAAAACTTGCTGTAGCATGATTAAAGTAAAAAAATGTGATTTTTATGAAATCAAGAAAAGACAACTCGAAACCAATTTCAATATGTCCTTCACCAGCCAGAAGTCAACCATGTTGCTGCGGTTTAAGTTTTGGTTATTCTTTACTGTATGGGACTGTAATGGACTTCTTGAAGTTATAGGCAGTCAATGAACATGCCAACAGCCTTTGCTCAGAACTGACTCCGGCACGGAAGAGATTGCAGATACGTTTCCTTTTTTGTTGTTGCTCCGACATTTTTAGACTTAGATAACAACAAAACTTGTTTATTTTGTTTAAGCTGTCATTTGATATCGTAATGAAACCATGCAATGAAAAATAACAGAGATACAATCGTAATGAAATACTACTGCAAGTTTTGGGTCTTCCCTGTGTATAGTTAAAATATATATTGGGCTTAAAAATTATGTGAAATTAAAAAGTTGCGATAAAATTTTAGTAAGAGCTAATTTGATGAAAAAAAAAGAAGATATTTGAGGTCATTTCAGAACAAAAAAAATGACGATTTATATAGTAAATTATTTTTTACTATTAATAAGTAATCACAATGTTGCACAAAGCTTACTTTCAATGATTAAATAATAAATCGAAAGTATTAATAAGTATTTCATAAACCATATTTTTAGAGTAACAGTTTAATTTATTTTCTCAGATAACAACACCATTTACCTCCTAAACTAAAATAAAATTATTTTTATACATTATTTTCTTAAATCATTGAATCTATAGCAAATGCTACATTGAGATATTACATTATTTTCATAATTCGGTATTCTACGTCTTGAGCATAAAATGTTTATAAATAGTTTATACATAGTTTATAGATACATATTTCCTGAATAAAAAATATGTTTTTTAGTTACAAAAAAGGATGAAAAATAAAAGACTAATCAATTTCTCATTTTTGATCACAATGACACAAATCATAGTTTGTCGTAAAATAGTGATATACAGCTTCTTAATAAAGAATAACATCTTAATAATAATAAATCAAAAATTATTTCAGATTTTTGCTTGAACAAATACTTTTTGCATATTTATTTAGCTATCAAAACTTATTCATAGTATATAATTGATTTTATTATTTATCAATTTCCTCATCTGTTATGTCATTTTCATAAACTTTTTTTTCCATACAACTCCGTTAATATTTTATATAAGTTAATGGAACTTTAAAATATGATGTAAAATTACCCTATTAATTGAATATATTATTAATTTAATAACTTTAATCAGAAAGAATAAATGAATAAATAACCATGATACTTTGCAATAATGAAATACATGTTTAAATCTAATTAAAGTACTACATTTTGAAGGTTACAAAATAATATTCAATTGAAGTTGAGTAAAAAAAAATTATGAAACTCGATTAGAAATTTTTTCGAAATGCCTTAATATGAGTATCATACCTAAAATATGAACAGAGCAGGCAATTATAAAAGTTATTATTATTCTTGTTAATTTTTTTTTACCCTGACAATCAATGTAACTTACGGTGCAAGTATATTTTAAGATGTAAATCCTCAATATATTTGCTACGGTGAGTGTGATGATTTGAGAACTAAAAATATTGTATTTGCATGTGTGCAATAATACAGTTATATAATTTGCTAATACAAGTGAGTAATTGTTACTCGTCAAAATGTGCTATTTTCTCTTTTCTAGTGATGATAAAAGTTTACCTTTGTCCAAATTTTAACTTTATCGGGATATCAAACGTTAATTTGAAAAATAAAACACTGAGTAATTAATTGTTTATTGGTTTTTTAACATCCAATAATCAGGATTGCTCTCCCCATAAAATATCCATAGCGATGGAGGTATAATTATAACTTTTGAATAGACACACTAAATGGCAATATGACACAGAGTATGTCTTATTCTAAATAGAAAAGACTATAACTTAGGAGACAGGTGTTAATTTATGAAAATGAGAAAATTCTATGTTAGTCCAATTTTTGCAGTGAGTTTTTGAGTGTAATATCTTGGTAGTATTTTGGTGAAAAAAAAAATCAATTTAAAGGGCGTCCGCAGGGGGTAGGCTGGAGGAGCTGTACCCCCTTCCCCCAAATAAAGGAATTTTTCCTTTCTACTAGAAAATTAATAATTTGAACTTTTTTTAAAAAATTATTTTTTTGTGAGCAGCTGTGGATTTTTCAAATTAAAAAATAATTCAGAAAACCAGGGGGGCCTCCCCCAAAACTATATATTTCTGTAGACGCCCTTGCATTTTCAATGCGATAAAAAAACTCGCAAATGTCGTGATAATTTGATCCTTTATTTTCTTATAGCAATAGTTATATAACATTTTAAATTAATTAAGTACAGTTTTAAGGTAATAAAATAGATAAAAGTACACAAAAAGGTCTACTTCTTGTAAATTTTTATTTTTAGGGTGACCTTTTAATTCGATCTTCCCTTTTATTTTATTAAAAAGTTATGATTGTAAAGTTTCAGTTTTCATAGGGTATTTTTTTCCTTACCTCTATACCCATACGAAATTTATCTTTTTTAACGACATTCTCTATTTGTGAAGCGATTCAGGAGTTTCAATTTTAAAGTTTTGTTGATGAATTTCAGAAATTTCAATTTTATAGCTATGTTATTGAATTTCAAAAGTTTCATTCAAGTTCCTGTTCTCAAGTGATAAATAAAAATATTAACCTTATTTTTTATTTTGAAGAAAAACAAATTGTAGCCGAACAAAATACTTGGCCTGATTTAAAAAAAAACAATTTTCTAAACTGCTTTATAAATACTTTTGCATTCGAAAAGTACCATTAAAATTAAATTTGTTTTTAACCCATCCTCCTACTTTACTATAACGCCAATTTAGTATGAGTCTACAAATCCTGGATTTTAATAATTACACATTTTTTTGCTTCGAAAACTTCATGAATGCAATTGAAAACATATAATCAATGGACTCTTAAACAGACAAAAAATGATAAATATTGATATTAAATAAAATGTGTCCCTCTGTAGGACAGAAATATAGAAACAGTTATAAAGTGTATTTTGAAAGCTATCTGGAATACACCATCACAATCCAAGGGCAAAAATTTCTTGACTAGTGTAATTAGTAGATATTACCCAAGCGTTAATATTAGCTCTCTGTTATAAAGTTTTGAAGGATATTCAGCAAATACAATTTTTTTATAATCACTTAGCTGTCGTCTTTATCAAAGGATTGCGACTGGATGCCTTTCAGTCTTATTAAATATTCAATGATAAATGCATATAGTTCAATAACGAATGGAATCTAAGGGATTTACATATTATTTTGAACTCATTTATTAAATAATAATAATTATTTTACTCATGATTTGTTCATATTTATATATTTCCTTATCTGAAAAAATATTTATATATTAGATACTATTTATAAAATGCCAAAATAAAGATAAAGTACAGATGAATAAATATTAAGGAGTTTAATTAAACTAATTATAAATTTAGGAGTTTATGAATAATTAACTACATACATGTTCAAATATGACATTGTTTAAGTTAATGTTTATATAATAAATGTCAATTTCTTCAGCTAGGCAAAAATTCTATAAATGTAATGACCATTTACATCATAATTTTTTGAGTTTAATGAGAAAAAAAATGAATATTATATTTTATATTTACATTGCTATCTAAAAAAATATAATTATGTAAAATTAATATACTATTTAGAAAAATACATATCTCATTACTTTTTATTTCTTATCCTTTAAGTTTTTTTCAGAAAAACAAATTAGGATTTGTCTAAGAATGTCGAAAATATGATACATATTTGCAAATGACTGGGGAAAAATATGATGACAAAAATATGGGATGTGATTAATTGCAATACAAATGTATGCTCTTGATATAAGTACAAATTTTCATTTCTTAAAAGATATGCCATGCGTTCGAAAAGTCTTTAATCACCTATACGACGACGATTTAAGAGGGTTAGTAAAGTTTCAATCAATTTTGTAATTTATATTAGTTGTAGCTGTATTTCTTATCTAAAAATAAATTGGTTTAACATTAGTGATGTACAGTCCTTATTTAAGACTCAGGACTACAATGGCGTCTAGTTCAGTCTTGGTCCTCTCCAGTTCAGTCCTTAGAACTTATAAAGTTTAGTCCATAATGTTGTAACTAATTGATTTAATTAGTTGTAGTACTGACAGGACCGTTTTATTTTTTATCTTTTAATCAGTTGTAGTACTGACAGGACCGTCAATCTTAATGACTGGTCCCGAGGGCTGATAGTATGAATACTTAGACTGGACTGGACCGAATAAATAGGCTGACACATTATAGTATTTTCTAATTATTAATAAAAATGGAAGTAAAAAGCTTAGATATTGCTACATTGGTCCGCACCGGCCATAACAACTCTGAAATTGTTAAGAGGCTGAAGGTTAACCGTCATACAGTCTACAAGGTCAGAAAGCTTGTAGAAGACGGAGAAAACCTCAGGAATCGGCTAGAATTGGTATATCAATAAAATTACATGGAAAACATGAATTTCTTCCCCAAAGGTTTTTTGGAATGCCATCCCTCCCACCCCACTACTACACTGCTACAGCTTCATTGCCACTAATTTTAAAAAGGAAAAAGAAAACTAATAAACAATATATGAATCTAAAAATATTCTCCACGATGATAAAATGTTTTGATTATAGATTACAATTTTTCCTGCACGTCATATTTTTTCTTTCTTTCTCGAAAGTGGAGACAACGTAAGTTAAAAGTAGAAATTCAATCATCGTAACCTTTTAATAATAAGAAATAAACTTAACTGAGCGAAGCGATTCGAATTATACATTGACTTTCCATATTTTAAAGAGTTCAATAAATAGTTTTTTTGAGTGTTAGTGAAGGTAAAACTTATAAATTGAATATGTTTAAGACATACCGAGCTGTCCATTAAAATATGAGCACTTTGAATTTTAAACTTCAGCAAGATAACATTTATTCTTTCAAAATAGATGTAACCTTAGCGGTAAATATGGCTTCCAGGTGGCAACGGAAGGCCTAGCATCCGTTGTGGATGTAGACCTCTGTCTTGGCATCCCAGTGCTGGCTGAAAGTGTCTTTGAGGCCCTCATTGTTTCTATAACGGACATGTACCCAAAAGTTGTAGCCAAGAGGGGGGACATCAGAGCTGTAGGGGCCAAAAGTGTAAAACAAAGTTCGAAATAACTCGAAAGACTCATTCAATATGCTCTTGCAAGGGAATTACAGTTACTTTGAGGGTTTTGGTGTTTGGATGTCATACACTGCAGGTATCCACTGGATATGCACCCAAAATCATTTCTTGAGGTCATTGGAGCAGATGGGTTTCTTTCATTGCTGGTGTTAAAAGTGGCCTCTCCACTCTTACAAGGCTCTGTCCACATACTTTTTTATAGCACTCTGGACAGTCTGGTGTGGAATCCTGAGATCTCTTGCATGGACCCTCATGGACTTGAGAAGATTGGCCTGGCCTGCTTTCTTTAACTACTCCGGGTCCAGCTTAGCCTTTTTTGAAGTGTATTGAACACCAAAGACTGGGGCAATGGACCCCTTCTCTTACACTTAAAAAAAGCTACAGTCGTAAAATTTACTTAATTGTTGTTTACATTAATGACGGTTATTATGAAATAAAATCAATAATTTTTATCTACTTTTCTTTCAGAAAAACTATTTTAAAACTATCTCTGATTTTTTTTTTCAAGGATAATTATTTTATTTATAATACATTCAGTTTTGAATTGTTTTTTTGTTGTAACTTATATTATTTGAAATATAGATTATTTTGCTTTCAATTAACATAGCTTATCTAATAGTCAAAAATATATCATGAAGGATAAATTTGAGATATTGTAACAATCAGTAATCAGGGCCCAGTTTTAACAAGTGTTACAATTTTACTTGTATTGTTTATTTTGCTTTATTATTTATGTTAATAAGTAAAAGTCATTCTTTATCTTTGTATGTATGCACCTATACTGAAAGTAAGTCATTTTTGATTGTATATACTTGAAATAATATTAAAAATGAGCGTACGCATCATATACCCGGCTATAAAAAGTAATGAGACCTTCTAAAAATAAAGTTTTTAAATATGTGTTTTTGATTAAATCAGTCTGTGAAGTAAGAAATCGTTTGGCTGATGGAATATCCTTACAGTCAAACCCAAGAGTGGAAGACCCACCAAAGTGATTCTTGAAGACATCATGGAGGCCTTTAAGGTCAACCCAAATATGAAGATGTCAGAATACGCTGAGAGGAAGAAGGTGCATCTGTCTACTGTGAGAAAGGCCAAAAAAAGGCCATTAAAAAGCTAAAAATTAGACTATTTTTCTTTAGAATTGTAAAAAAACGCTCTTACAATAAATAAAATTTCTTTGCAGGCGTTCAGGTCAACTTATATTAAAAAAAAATGGGAAGTACTTTATATAGAAAAACGAATTTGACTTTGGATAAGGTTTAGCAACGAGCCAAAGTACTCTCTGGCTCATCACGTCTAATTATTTTGCTGTCATTATTCTTTTATTCTTGAGGAGGGAACATCTAAGTATTGAATAACTACATGAGAATTTGCTCATGAAAAACAAAGAGTGGCATTGATGATTTATTATGGAGTTATCTTCTATATTGTTAAATCAACGTTTGTAAGATCGTCGACGCCTGAAAACTCAGGGCGGTTCCTGAACAATTGTCATTGCCATGTTTATCCACATTTTGCACTGAGTTAAAGGACCGTTAATTGTTCTTCTGGATATTTAAGAGGAAAAGGTTCTTTTCAAAATTTGGTCTAGATAAAGTCGGCCATCAGCCATACAGTTTTTAGGGACAAAGTGCAACTAAAAAAGTGCCTGGTGTGGTATTGTTCCCCACACCATGATTTTCGGTGGATGCTCCATAACTTGCCTTGATCGAAGATTTTATCTTGTGTATTTCCACACGGGTCATTTTGCACATTTGAGGGAATAAAAAAGTTCATTTGGACTCTCATCTGTGAAGAGGTCCTGTTTTCAGTCTTTCACTGTCCATTCACTTATGGGTAAATCCCTAACCTTGCTTCTCTATTTTTCTCCTCGGCCTTGACTTTCCTTTAGTTTCTTATAAACAGGATAATCCTTTTTTTCATTTAACAAACTAAAAGTATCTTTGTCTACTGGATTATCTTTGGTGTAAGCCGTTTTGAAATTTTACGCAGGGATTAATGATATTTTACAGTAAACTTCACAATTAAAATTTTTGCCTCTCTGTTCAGCTTTTTAGTCTGTCCTAGTAGAGGATTGTCTTCAATGCTCTACTATAGTTCGTGTCGGTACTCTCTCGAGAAACTAAACTTATGGATACTTCCAATTCCTATGTTGCTGCAGTTACACTAATCCCTGTCTGAAAAAGGCCAACAACACGATCACGAGTAACTTGCCTAGAGTTCATGACAATAAGTTCAGAAAAAAAACTGACCGAAATATATTGAAAAAAAAGACACTGTCCGATGCATTAATCTCAACTTGTCTGCTTTAAAGTATTGTTTCTCTTGTCAAATTCTACATAACCGAGTTAGCCTATCATTTTGAAAACGGGACAGAGAGACATAACTAATTAGACACCCGTTATAATAATACTTAAATCTAATTAGATTTTATTTTATTATTATACATTGAAAATTAAGAGTTCAACACCTTCAAATGTGTAGTTATTTATTATTTTAAAAGATTGTTAAATCTACTTTTCTAAATTTCTTTACACAACCTGATTTTTTTCACTTTTTACAACCCTGCCGAGCTATCAGAACAGATACAACATTTGAGAGGTCGTATTCAAATGCAACTTGTAAAAAAAGTACAAATATATAGTGTTGTGTTGATCCTTATTTAGGACTGAAGACTACAGTTCATTCTCGATTCAGTCCAGTCCATTTCAGTCCTAAAAACTTATAAAGTTTGTTACTGGATATCGTCAGTCAAATTTTTATTTATTTTTTTATCAGTTCTATTATCAAAAGTCCAAAGAACTGACAGTGTTAAATACCGATCCCAAGATCTGAGAAGACGCGTTCTAAGACTGGAATGGACCGGATAAATAAGAACTGACACAAGACTACTTATATATATCATATCTTAATAGATTCAACCAATAGAAGTATTATTAAATTATGGCTCCAGGAAATTAGGCTAACATAAAACCATTTGTAACAGTCCCTGGTCTAACTTACCTACCGAGATATATACAGTGCTAGAGTACAATTAAATGTACATTTTACTTAGTTTCATGTTAAAGAGTAAGACATATGATTTGATAATGAATTTCCACTTCTGGATAACAAAAATCGATATATAAAAAAAGGAAAGCCGTTTACGTCAATTCATTGATATGGAGAAATTCATACTTAAATAGATATGTTATGTAACTTGTCCTACAAAAATCATACCTTTAATTACATCGATAGTTATTAATAATATATTTCTATAGTTATATATTAATATACAGGGTGTAAATATAAATATACCAGTACTATAGTTTTACCGGGCTACTTACGTACTTATAACGACACTATACAAAACTGATATTGGAATAGGTACTTACAGTTCCACTACGTCACACAAAATGTGACACCCCTTCTCTTTGCCCAAAACAAAACTGTCCTCTATAAAAAAGACGATTATAAATATTTCCTTTTATTAAAAAAAGTCATCAAATTTCGGAGCAAGCTCTTACCCCCAACAAAAATTTAGCAGACTTCCCTGTAATTGCTTGTCAATTGCCCTGAACGACATTTTTGTTATATATTTATAGTCGGAAAGATATCAAAAAATATATATCATTTATATACAGGGGTTTGCAAATAAATCGTGAATTTTTTGAAATTGCTATATCTCAATTCCCACTTTGATTTGATCAGAAATCTTTGGCTATGATTTACTTAATTTTTTATATATGATACTTTGTTTACATTTTTACATCACTAAATAAAGTGGAGAAAGCAAAAAGGTCGGCGATAGTTGTTCTTGTTCGTGCTGGAATGACTGTAAATGAGATAATTCAAGCCACTTTTAAGTTCCCCGAGTCGCCGGTTACAAGTTTTGCGAAGACAAATGCAAAATCTAAAGGAAGATACATAAGGTACTGGCCAACGGAATTTGAGATTTCTTACAGGCTTGAAAAAGTCGATGAAGGCCAATCCTTCATGTAGATGGCGACTCTTGCAACAAATAGAAATGTGCATGTCTTCATGATCTCCAAAGGAGTCAACAAACACCTTAACGTGAAGTCCTCTGTCCTTTGAACAAGGAATCTGGTTACATAGAAGGCCAAGCCCATAAGAGCTGATTGCACAAGGGGAACTTAAAAATTTGTAACGGACGCAAATTATTTTAAATTATTTGGGAAAATGGTAGAGTCATTGCTGTGATCTGAATGAAGTTCCACCAGTTTTGAAGTCCAAGAATTATACCGAAGTCATGATTTTTGGAGCTGTGGTCAGCGATGGTTCCATCATGCCACCACATTTCATTGAAGTAAGACTTAAGATCAACACGACTGAGTACCGAAAGATCCTGAAGGACGTCCTGCTACGTTGGTTAGAGGATAAGTTTGGCCAAGAGCAATGCAGTACTTGTGCAGGACTCTGCCGTTCCATGCTTGCAAGGCAACTCAGTCATTTCTGTATGAGAGGGTCCTGTTTTTTGTGAACACTGAACTCTGACCTAGCAATAATCCATATTTGAATATTTTCGATTACTATCTATGGTGCATCCTTTAAGAATAGGTCAAAAACGCTCCTACATCAGTGTTAGCTCCCTAAAGGCTACCATCACCAAGAACTGCAGGATGCTCCCAGTTGATTTTGTAAGCAAGGCTGCAGTACCATTCAGGCTAGGGATAACAAAGATTATTGATCATCGACGAGGCCACATGGAATAAATCAAAAAAGAGGATCACTGGAAACAACCTCACAAATTTTCATGAGATTGACCAATACGTGACCATACTATATATATTACATTTTGCATTAATAAATTTAATTGGGCAACCCTGTATATTGGTGCGGAGCCTGTACAAAAATATTGGTATCGTGACAAAAATTAATGAAAACGTCATGTACTTCTATACACTTGATATAATGATACAAAAACAACATACAATTCATATTTTTTCCAATATGAATCCTTTTCAGCTTGAATAAGCTCCTGACACCTCAAAGTGAAGAGTAGACCTTACTAACATAGCCTGACTCAATTTGTGTCCATTTCTCAGCTATTCTTTCCTTGAGGACACTCGAATTTGATGTACATTTAGGACTGACATTGACCTCAATATGCTGTGATGATTTGAGTTAAGGTCAGGCAAGGATAGAGGCCAAGAGTCCAAAAATACATTTTCATTCTTAAGGTCATCAATATTTGATTCACATTGATTCGCCTGGATTGCAACAAAAACTGTTTTTTAATACTCGAAACTGAGGTATTATGGATCTTGGACCGACTATTTTGATGTCTTCCATCTCTTAGGTTCTCTCTTTCCATAAGAAGTTGTTTTTTATTGAATGTAAAGTTAACCGGGATAAGGGATCAATTTTGCACACTTTGAATTTGGCATGTCAGGGATCTGATTGCATATTAGGTTTGGCATCATATCAAAAAAGTGTTGAGATATTTGAAAACATATTTTTATATTTACAAAACTCTTTAATTACGATTAATCAAGTATCTCTATAAAATCATTTAATAAAGTATATCATAATTAGGAATGGGAAAATGGCCCAAATTACAGTGAGAATTAATACATGCCTGAGAGAATGTTATCAAAATATGGTAGCATTGAGAAATGACATAACCTGTTGACAGAGATAACTATGCACAAGGTATTGTGCTCCTTGCTTGTTGGTACGTTAGCCCACCGCAATTTGAACTATTTCTGCATTCCCCATACATACTGAATTGTCTTTTTCTCAAATAAATATTTTTTTCCGTAGCAAAAATACCATTTCTGCTAAAGAAAATTTAAAAAAAAACTGCCGTTTCCTTTCAGGCCTCTTAGACCATTTTTGGCGTGGTCATTTTACTTTGAAAAAAATAGTAATTTTGGGTCCAAATTTTTGAGTTTCCTTTGCGTTCTTTTTTAGTTCAACTGATAGTTGTTGAACAAAAAGAAGTAACATTAACTGGTGTGGTTAAAATATGGAAATCGTAAATAGTTGAACCCATCTTAGGTCCTAAATTAATTAAAAGCATGGTGCACAATATTTTTACCTATCAGTTAGTTAAAATTTATTGCTATTTACTTTCTTGTATAACTTGATATCCTTCATACGAGGGTACAGGACGTTTGTTTTTAAGATGGTCCGTAATCGGTGATTTTACCATACATGTTCCATTTATATTTTTTTATTTACTCAGGTGAGCCAGAAATGGCCCGTGACCTTTGTAAGCTTGTACTTAAAGTTTCATTTTCTTACGTCCAAGTTTCACACTCTTTGGTTTCGGCTCTATCAACATAATGTGCGTATATTTCATACTTTTGTCTTCTTCTGCGTTGAAAATATAACATATAATCCCTTTTGTATGTAGCTTTTAGGCGTCCCAACCCACTTTCGGTATTGGGAAACTGGAAATCCTTGATCACATCTTAAGCCCTTAAATTAATAAAAACAAAGACTTTAATATTTCTATCAAATTAACCAAATACTAAAAACTACAATTTTATTACTCATAACATCATATTTAGGACGGTACAACTTGTTTAAAAGTTGGCATTTTTGACCACAAAATGATTTTTTTCATATACTTCAATGACTTATATAACGCTAAAAATGATTTTGAATAATTAATTTTTTTGATTGGTTCGAAGAGAAAAAGTCTTTGAGCACTTGGAAGAAATTATTTCCCCGAAAATGGGACAGTCTAACAATATTTTGTAAGCAAATTTGAATTGTAAAAAGTGAATTCCATGGAGAAAAAACAATTATTATTATTATTTCAAAATTCATTTTCAAATTTATAAAAGTAATTAGCTTATTAATATTATTTACCTATTTGACAAAGAACAATTCAAGATTTCAAAAATTCATTCATCATTACCTTGAAGTATAGATGAAACAACTTTCTAATCATATGTCAAATATTTGAGCCTACTCCTCTTTCCCTCTACGTACATACATACACACAACTCATAGACGACTTGCCAAATATTTTTATTGTATGTAACTTTAAAAATTGATAGTAACGTATTATATTCTAATTTTTTATAAGCAATAATACAAATAACTAATCAGGAATTATATATTGTTTCTTGTGTGTGTACCGTATAAAGAGAAGTGCTGAGTCAACATACTAACACTCTCGAACAAAAATTAGAGAGGGAGAAATACCAATATATGTATCTACTTATCACCTAATGTGTCATGATGAAAGCAATCTTGAACAAAAATGAAGAAAAAAGCAGACATTCCAAAACTTATTATTTTACTTCCAAAAGATATTTGGCCGGTTATTTAGTTGACTTATAAGCTTTATGATAAAATATGTAGGATTGGTTTAGATAACTAGGAATATAAATCATGGTCTGGAGCCTTCATTTTGTTTTTATAACTGGTCAATAAAATGTATGATCTGTAAGCGCAATTTGCGGTGATTTATTTAAATTAATGAATTATACAAAATATATATCGTTGGATTCAAAATTCAAATGTAATACAGTCTCACTTTTTTTAGAAGAATCATTTTAGCTTGTTTTTGTGTTGAAGAGTGACATATATACATTCAGATCATTATTTTATTGACGTATTTTAGTTAATTCACGCAATTATTCAAAATTTTGGAGGAGTTAAGATATCCATCATGGATTCTTTCAAATATCAATTTCTCATTTTTTTTGTGACAATCAATTTTGGTTAAGTTAAGTGCAATTTACCGGTATTTCAACAATCCCAGTTGATAACAATATTTTGTTCATAAAAATTGGCGATAATTATTCGCCAAAATGTAAATGTAATTTTGACTCAAATAACTATACAAACCATATTGGAGTAAATTATAGGACTACTATACTAATTTGTGTGAAAAATTAAAATATAAATTAATTTTAGCCATAATTTACCGGATGGTCTATTGAAATCGAAACACTTACTAATTTAATAATCAATGAAGGTTGAGTAATTGAAATTAATTCATATTCTGATATATTAAAGCATAACCAACTATTTATAATGAGTTATCTAGCTTACATACAAGCCGAGAAAATGACACTTGAACGTGATCGACGAACTTCATTCGAGCACTACTTGACACTGCAGAACCCCCGACATAAGTCTTGAAGCAGTTGAGAGTCTTCATGACTACCTTCTACAACCCCGGAAAGTCAAAAGCAGATTGAGAGGAGAAAGGGCTCTGTCAAAAAAGCCAAACGGGACCCCAATGAGTTAAAGAAAAACCCCAGAAAAAAGTGGTTGAACAGAGCCTAGTGAGAGTGGAGAGGCCACTTTTGACACCAGCAATGAATGAAACCCATCTCTTCCAATGACCTCAGGAAACACTTTTGGGGAGGTGTCAAAGGGATGCCTGCAGTGTCTGACATCAAAACACCAAGACCCTCAAAATAACTTTGAACAACACTGGGACACCATGATAAAGGACTACATCCGTAGTTAGTGTCAGGCCTTCCACCGCCGCCTGGAAGCCATCATCGCCACTAAGGGCGGCTACATTAACGGTTAAGAGAGCTCAAACATACATCCACTTATAGTATTAATTTTGGTAAATTCTATATTAATAATTTATGTATTGTTGAAGTTTAAAATTCAAAGTGCTCAAATTTTAATGGACCGCCCGGTAGAACCTTTATTTGGTTTCATAGACTTAATTCAATCCGGATATGGCTTCTTTAAAATACATCAAATCTATCAAATTCTGATTCATTTTTGTGGTGATCAATTTTGGATACTTTAAGTGCAATTTGCAGGTTCTTCATTGAGTTAATAAGAATAGTTTGTTGATAGAAATTGACGATGATTATGTTTTTTGGACTCAAATAGCTAAAAAAAAGTTTATAGCTTCTTTTTGTGTTGACAGGTATCATATTTACTCAAATAGCCAAGTTTAGAGCCTTAATTTGATACTAAATATTAGGCCTGATATGGCCCTTCCAAATAACATCTAGCAATTTCCTTTTTTAGTATATTGTCACAATGAATTATGGGTATTATAACTACTCCAAGGGTTAATAAGAACATTTGTCGATATTAATTTACAATCATTATTCGTAAAAGAATACAAGTGTAATTGAGACTCAACTTTGAGAAAAACGATATCGCATGCATTTGTATTGACAGGCTACATATATAAAACATATTTATTCAAAGCTATATTGAAGTCATACATGTTACACACAATCGAAGAAGAAACAACAGTCGTTTTCCATATATCTACTGTTGAAATGCATGTATTAGAGGAGAGAAAATAAATATTCAGAAAGCTACTAAATAATTATTTATTTGAAGTTTGTAAATATTTTTTGATCATATATTATATGGGCATTAAATGAATATTTCTTAAACTTCACATTTTTTTCATCAAGCCAACATAATTAATTTAGTGAGATACTGTATTATCCTTGTTTGAGTTATCAAAAAACAAAAAAAATAATGTGTATAAATGTTGTATTATTTTTTCATATCTTTATTTAGACAGCAAATAACTTATAAAAATGAGAATTATATAAAAAATATCTGGTGAAGTTGCATTTACAATATATAATTAAACATTATAGTTTAAAATTTATCCACTAGATTAAGGCTTACAAACATAGAATATTCATATTTCTAATCCCAATAATATTAGCATCTAAAGTCAATAAAATACAAACATATAACATTAAGAGCAAATTTGCTTTTAAACAACTATCTCATTTTTCTTTTTGCTATTTCTAAAAAGTTATAACTTTTTCTGCAAAGTCCGACAATGTCTTGAGGGGTTTGATGAATCATATTTAATGACATCCGAGGCCCAGTACTAAGCACCTTCAATCTTCTTATGGATCTTCAATTCGAACGCACCATATCTTGCCACCGCCGAAATTAAAATAGCACGAATATCATCCGCAACCACAGGTCCTTCTACTGTTATATTCTTTGCTAGGTAACTCTTAACATTTAATGAAGCTCTATTTTTGATGACACACCGGACAAAATTATCGGCGTAATTACATTAACATAATTGTCCTCCAGACCCTCAGGCTTAAACTAATAAATGATCTCAGAATAGGTAATTGTGGATATTCCAAGATAGCGTGTCTAATAGTGATAAATAATTCACCTCAATCTTTACATAGAGTAGTGAAAAAAATAAATTCCTGTGGCTATTTGAAGTTGCACGATGAATTTTCTTCCATCAGCTATTGGGTTAGTTAAAAGCGTTGTTTAAGACATAATTCATATCTATGCATCTAATTACTAGATAGATTTAATTCCCTGAAAAAACTTTTTTTTTAGGTGATCTCCAAAACTGAGAATTTTTTCATTCTATCATTTCTTCAGATGGAGGAAAGGCAAGAGATGGAAAGGAGGAAGGAAATTAAACCTGTAAACTGTATTCCTAAAAATACAAATTTAGCTCAGTGTTTTGGAGAAATCAGAAAAACCGTTGAACATAGGTTGCAGCGGTCAAATTTGCCATTTAAAAAAGTATATAGAAATTAGGAGGGGTCCTCTATGGCTTTAGAAGTGATGTTGGTGGATTTTAATCTGCTTCGAGATCTCAATTTTATATTACACAGCCCGTTACCCTGGAGTATAGGTGATTATATAGGATCTTTTTTGAAGTGGTAGGGTGGCTTTTTTTTTAACCTACATCAAGGTTACATGGCTGTTCTAAAACAAATTAGGTGTGATAGTATGTAATTTTAGAAAAAAAAATATTTGCGGATGGGAAAACTATCAATGGATCCATCTATAAACGGGACAGAACAATACATAAATTGCTATAAATGCAGTATAATTGCGGGTAATTTTACGCAGATGGCAATATTCCAGAAGGCAATTTCTCCTTGGGTAATCCTTCGTTTTGTTTTGACATAAACGTCGTTGTTTTAATTTCTTTGATAAAATTTATTTATATTTTTTTTGGCCACATGGCGTGACTTATTCAGAACAAAATATAAACTTTTCGACAAAACCAAAAGCTTAGCACATTTGATAAAACATAAAATGTTAAGCTTAAAAAAAGATAGTATAAATATGAAAATTATCAAACTAAAAATAAATATAAAATTAAACAGAAGAATATAACGTTAATATCATATTCTTCAGTTAACTGAAGAACTAGTCCATATCTTTAATAACTTCTACATATATGTAAATTAATAACAGGGATGACGTTTGTAAGGTTTATGCCCTTTTTATTCCTTTTTGCTTTTGTAATAATAGCGTTGACCTTACCTTCCTCTTTCCCACAATAGTCTCCTAATAATTCGTGTCTACCAGTTGTTTTCTCCAAGGTTATCCAAGTGTCCATATGAAAAATTGCCTTATAATGTTCAAATTTCATGAGGAATAATAACACATTATAAATTACCTTCAAATTTGGCTAATATTTTTGCAATGTAGGAGAAAGATGGGGGTGGTAATAAATAGGTAAGGGGCTATTAAAATATGGTTGAATGCTCTCCGCCCTCAGATTGGCCTGAGGGTAGTGTGGAATTGTTAAAAACCACCGCCAATACATCTAAGGAACCCCTTCAATCCCACAGGTTGCACCGGGTACTGGGGCGTAGCCCTGAATCCTTAAAAACAACCGCCAAGGAACTACTCTAATATTGAAAAATAGTTGAAGCCAAGTGTAATGGGCCGAATTTCTATATTTTCAGAAGCCCTAAGCTATTTAATACCCCCCTTTACCAATCCTCTTGATCCATTTCTTAGAAGATTGGATTGAATTTTAAAAAATGGAAGGTATTTTTATTAAATTGCAATAATATCACTCAGACTTGAAAGTACTCCCTTTGGGGATTGAACAAAAAATATGCTTAAATATTTGTCATTAATAATATTAAGCGAATTTATAATGTGTTATTATTCATCATGAAGTTTGAAGAAAATACTCGCAATTTTCTTAAATGGCAATTTTCCTCAAGGGCAATATTCCACGGGCAATTTTCCTAGTACTTATTTAAACATATCACAAATTAGCTTTTAGTTGTCTTTTCTTGATTTGATAAAATTCACATTTGGTCATTATTTAGTGATGATGGTGCAAGTTTTGGGTCCGTATTCCTTAAGTAATAAAAAAATTTGACTTGCTAATGATGCAGCCTCTTCAATTTTTAAGACCCCTCCCCCTTTTAACCACAATCCAAATGGTATTCTATAAATAAAAAGGAGGAGTAAAAATTATATTTCAGTAAAGAATTCATGAAATAAAAATCTTCTGACAACCCCTATAGGTGCATGCCACTTTCCTTAAATAAATGTTTATTTTATATTTCTTGTAGAAAAAAGTATCTAAATGCACTTTCTAATATTGATAGCGGAATAGGTAACAAAATATTTGAATCGTTTCAATATTAGTCTGAAGTCTTTAATTATGATAAATTCGAAATGAAAAGATATGGATACAAATTTTTGTTCATCCTCTATATAATATAAAATACATAAGTATTTTTAATGTAACAAACTAATATTTGTTTAACGTAATTTATTCTTATATTTAGCATTAAAACTATTTGTTCAAGCAAAAAAACAAAACAATTAGCGCACTTAAATTAAGTGACAAGT
The DNA here is from genome assembly GCF_016086655.4 of Lepeophtheirus salmonis. NCBI lineage: Eukaryota > Metazoa > Arthropoda > Copepoda > Siphonostomatoida > Caligidae > Lepeophtheirus > Lepeophtheirus salmonis. The sequence goes on along the minus strand of NC_052138.2, from coordinate 23,937,481 downwards.
CTGAGGTCATTTTATGCTCGATTTGAATATAGATATAATAGCATTTAATAACTGTTACCTAATAAATATGGAAAAAATAGCAACTACTTATTTAAAGAAGAATGAGTATACGTATAAGTAGGTGTATTTATACGTGGAAAAAGTTGTAACTCGGTGGATTTAGAAACTTATTTATGCTTGATCTTTCCAAGAAATCAATGAAGGAAAAAATATGACGCTTACATTAAGATATTTTGCCTTAAACCATTTGGCCTCAAGGATATTTCTCCTTATTATTTACATAAATAATTTGTTTTCGTTATTTTTGGTTAAAAATGATTTTTCCTCGGATTTTGTTAATCAAAATATGGAATATGAATAACTATAACATGTATTAAATGGATGTTTTTTGTTAAAAAATAATGGTATCATACCCCAAAAATTTCAACGCATACACCAACAAAATCTCACTATGTAATGCATTCGAACCAAAGACAAAATAAATAATAAAATTAGTATGATAAGAAAAACAAAATTAAATAAAGACGGCAATTATTTGAATAGAAGAACTCTATAATCACTTCTCTGTTAGTAATTATAAATAGACATGATGGATTATTCATACTAGAAAATACCCATGGATTGACTAACAAACCTAATGCGAGGAAATAACATAATGCCATCGTTATTCCAAGTGAAAAAAATATTTAATGCATTTGATTGTAATAAATATTGTATATTTTGATTTACAAAATTCAAAGGGAACATCAATCCCAACCAAAAATAAGCAAAAAAGACATATAAGCCTCTTTTATTTATATATTAAAGCAAAATATAATTTAGGCAAAATAGCTTTACGGCAACATTTTGAGGAACCGTTTATCTTCCCCAGAGACAAAAATATTATTGTAGATCTTGTATGAATAATCTTTTTTAACTTATCCTCGTTTTTTGGGGATGGTCCTTCCTTGGTTTTTACTGATTGATAAATACTGGAATTTACATATATAAAAAAAGTCGTAGAAAGAGAATATTCTGGGAAACTACAGAAAAAGGCCAAAGTATACTTATTACCTAAAATTTTCAAAGTCTAAGAATAAGGAAATAAAATTCCAAAGTATAAATAACGAATACAATCTAATAATTTTTATAATAATACCTTCTTTTTCCCATCGATCTCCATGTCTGGATATCAAGGGTAGTCTTTAAAAATTTTTTAAATATGAATTGGGGATATCACGTTATCGATGTTAAGTTTTATTTGATAATTTATTTTCTATATGCTGGATTTAGTTGAATCAAAATGGATATTCTTTGTTTAATTTGTAATTAATAAATACAAATTGCCGAGGAAATTAAGAAATAAAACTAATTCTGAACTCCTCTGCTTCTTATAATTAAAAAAAATAAAGGCCTTAAATTTTTAAGAATGATTGTTGCTGCATGTCTGTATATATATTTGCATACTTTAGAGAAGCAAGTGCCGACCGTTGAACTTTCGTTTGCTAAACTCTCATGCTTGGTCAAAAGTCTTATTTTCTATTCTTTTTTTCCCTCTAATCCTTATAATCTACTTTAAAAACGAGTGCAAAGATAAATATCATCATGCAAAAAGAATACTTTTTATAATTCTACAGTCTTTATTTGTTGTTTTATAAGAATTAGTAGTTTGTTAGTTAAAAAATTTGTTTTTAGACAAATACTTTTTTAAGGTCGTCATAGCCTTGAACGACAAAATTTTTATTAAAAGAACTATTTTATGAGCCATAAAAACCTATCATCATTTATTTCAAAATCATTCATTTGTTTGGATATGATCCCCCCCCCCTAAATTAAAAGGATATGTTGATAATGCTTTATCAGCACATTATAACATTGGCATGTACATAATAATCATTTAATGCATCATTACTTTAAAAACTTCAAAGACTCCTATATTAGACAATAAAAAATAAAAACAAGTAAGAAACAACAGGTACAGGCTAGCGAGTGTGTTCAAACTAAATATTGTAAAATAAATCAAATGATAAAACAAGCAATGTGCATCGAAGAAGGGTCATCATGTTTATATAATTTTCTAATGTGTTTACTGGGAGTGGTGTGGGACAACCATTTCTCTGTTTATTCATAAATTAATAGTAAAAAAGTATGTTATGAGGCACTCCAACTTCATATTTTCTTCCAATGGCGGGATCATCATTATGAGCCAGCCCATTTCCGAAATCATCAATACAAACAGCGCTGAACACTAAACATTCTGCTGTCTGATGTAAGGGTACCACCCAAGGACAACTATATAGTAGATGGCGAGAGGATTCTACTTTGATTGTACGAAATGTACAATATTTCTTCATTGGGTTCGAGATCTTATTATTATTTTATCCAGTAGCTAATTTATAGTAAAACCACATTCGTTTCGAGTTTGTGAAGGTATTTTGAAGAATGCATCCTGCATTATTCATAATAGGGCGGTGGAGGGAGGTACCTAACTGCTTCGGACGTCTTGATGTTATATATCTCGGGTTATTCTGCGGCACTCTTCCAGAAAATACTCTCCAGAATCTGCTGATGCACAATGTCTACAGAGCAATAATACCTGGCGTGTAAGGTCCCAATTTCAGGTATTTCTCATGTGTGTCACGTCGTTGCTTAATCGCACGCCCTCTCACCGAGAAGTTGTGGGAAGTCAGAAAGGACTTCCTACACTTTAGTTGTCCGAATGAGGTGAGTTGATCTCATATGTTTTTTCTTCATTATTATGTATCCGTGTATTATAACTTAGGGGCATTTGTAGACTTAATAAAGGAAGGACCGACGGGAAAATTGAATTCCAATTTGCTTTGTTAACGTTGATCTTGATGTATAAAAAAACAAACTATGTAAATGGTCCCCTTCTTGAAAAGTTGATTTTGTAACTCAATTTAATTGACATTTTGAGTATTTTGAGCCCTAGTGATCGCGTCGTGTGAAGACGAGGGTATCAATCATGAAGAATTGACCTTGCCTTGCTCTCTCCGGTATTATTTCAAAGATCAAAAGACCTGAGTAGTACCCTGAGTTGTCGATGGATCATAAGATCATTAACCTCCAACTTCATAACATCTCATCTCCACAATCATTTTGGTCCATAATGGATTTGGACCGAAAATAATTTTAAATGTATTATGCAGTCAAAGTTAAAGCTTAGTTTTCATGACTCCTTTTCTGCCCATAGGGCTATTTACTCACTTGGACATAGCATCTAAGAATCTTTGATTATTTTTCTTAGGAAGCATAGAAAGGTTGCTTGCATCTTGTAGAAGAAGAGAGATGAAATATTAAAAAATGGATCCTTATTTTGGGGAACATTCACTTCTGACAATATTAATTCATTTAAGCATATCAGATATCATTGAAAAGGAAGTACAGAAGATGATACTTTACTTAGATTAAAAATATGGAACTAGATAAGCCTTTTGAATTATCCTAAATCAACAACAAAAAAAAAAAAAAAAAAGGTAAAATCCTAATCAAAGATGATATCATCATGCTTCCATCAGGACTTTCATTCCACGGTAGGTGGAATGAAAGAGTCAATTTTCTAAAAAGTATCACAAGCCTTCTTCACGATACTTTTTACCCGAGTTTTTATGAAATTATATCAAGGATAAGGTCAAAGACAAAAAGCCTTTGGACACAATGGATTTGGAAGGAATAATGTTTTCACCGTTTAACAAAGAGACAGTTCTATTCCTAACATATTTGGGAAGATCCATGGAGAATAAAGGAAGGCACCCCCAAGTCAGTAATGAAAGGCAAAATTGTACTTATAACGAAAATGGGAGATGTGACCCATTTAAGTCATTGGCGACCAATAACTATACTAAATGAAACTAATAGAAGTCTTTCAGGAGGAATAGCTAATGAAATGGAACCAAAACTTAATAAAAAAATCGGTTTGCATCAAAAAGGCTTTCTTAAAGGTAGAAAAATGGGTGATATTGTAAGAAATATCTGCTCTGCGATTGACAGCATTGAAAAAAAAAAAAATAAAATTGTACCATTATAGCAGTAGCCTTTAGAAAAGCATTTGACTCCATTTCCCATAACCACATTTTAGGATTTTTTTTTATTTACAAAGACGACTTTATAATCCAATCACAGCACTTTTACTCAATGGGAACTAACTCAAGAATAAATTTAAATTAAAAAAAAGTTAGCCAATATTTCTCGGAAAAAGCTGTCTTCAAGGCTATACTGCTGCTCCCCTACTTTTTGTTATGGCTATAGAGGAGTTGGCATTATCAATTAAGAGGAAATATTGTGGATTTGGTGTTGTATTCGAACATCAGAAACAAATAATTGATCTATACACATGATGCCACTTTATTTGTAGAAGCGCAACTTATTAAAAGAATTGAGGTAATATCGTATTTTTTTTTTTTTTTTTTTTGTAAGTTTAAAGTAAGACCTGGTCTGGAAAGGAATGAAAAGAAAACATTTATCTTTCCTGTTGGATAATGGCACTTTGTATTCGATTCGAGAGTTGCACGATGTTACGTTTAAGAAGAAGCGCATATATTCGGTATAGAATATTCAAAATATCGTGAATAAAATGGCAATTGTTATACACTGCGGTCTTTGGTGTATAAAAAACTTTCACGCTGGAGACACTTGAATCTTCAAACTCAGATTGAATGTTATAATGACTTCATTATTCCCTTGGTGTTATACAAGGTATAAGCTCTGTCTAACTTAGCAGACAAGGCAATCAAAGAGGAAGAAAAATGACTTCATGGTATTTTCCATAAATCTTATATTCCGCCTCTCAAAAGATTGAGGAAAGATCTTGGTAAAGGTTTAGTACTCTTGAAATTTTTTTACTACCAATCAACCAATCTTTTACATTGTTATTCTATTATAATTTGCATATTTTTTACTTAAGCTTTAAAGTTTTTTCATTATTTATGTTTATAGCAAATATTTTTCTTCTCTGTATCATTAAGTTTGAATTATAATGTTTATTGTTCCAGAAATTATTTATTTATATTTTTTGTTACTTATTGACATTAAAATTAAATAAAATATTCCTCTAAAAGAGTTACGCTAAAATAAACACCACTAATCATTATAGTTTAGATTTAATCTTCCAGAAATAAAAACTTTCAAACGCATAAAGAGTATTTATACACTTTCAATTCTAATAATCAGATATAAAAGATAAGAAAAATTGCTAAAATAAGTCTTAAAGAATCTATATTGCCAAAAATTATAAAGAAAACTAGTATTAGGGTAAATGAAAATATTTGGGATGTATATATTAACCTTTCTTCTTAACAAGTTTTGATGAGGAGTTAATTTTTAGAGACATCATTTTCTCTTCTCGAAATATAAGATGGTAGTTTGGAAAGTACATGTAAAGTTCGAGAGACGGCACTAAAGGCGTATCAAGATTATTCTTAGTTAGTAGCACCTCTTGAAAGAACAAACACCAACTTTCAGCCAGATCGGTCTATTTCTTTCTGTTTGACATTCGTTTAAATCGAAGAATCAGCCAGGAAGGATTATGGTGACTGTCTTTTGAATTTGCAAGGAATAATCCCTATCGATTATTTGGAAAACGGTAAAAATGTTACAGGTGCATATAGTTCATCGTTATTGGACCGTTGGAAAACCAAGCTGCAAGAAAAAATCCCATGATTGACCCCCAAAAAGTCATTTTCCATCACTAAAATGCACCGGCTCACACCTCAGCGATTGTGAATGCAAAATTCATGGAAATAGCACTAGCAATCTCATATACACTCACTCTTTTGTAATCTATCATCATACTATGGATTTAATAAATAATTTTTGGAGTAGTAACCTTATCATGGAGTTCAGAACGTTCAGCGTCGCTTGTTCCCATTTTGGCCACTCCAAACATTTTGAAACGACTTATAAACTGTTCTAATCTAAGGTAAAGAGTCCCCAAAAGGTTTATTAAGCTTCTTTTTAGTCTCCTGAGGCGTTTTGTATTTCATAAGATAATGTTTAATCAAAAAGAAAAATCTTTTGCGTTTATTTTTTGTTTATCATTCCACTTCCTCGATACATTGATACACGCCAGTAATGCCATCTTTAGGACTTTGCACTTACTTTTGAAACTACCCTAGTAATTCACACCATACTTCACACACACATGCAAATGTTATTCACACTACCTTTTGAAGCGCCTATTACGCGTATTTATTCAACAGTGCGGGTTTAAATCAGCTTTGAACCTTAAAAAAAAAAATGGTCTTTTTCTGAAGGCTACGATGCTCTGACAGAAAAAATTAGGGCATATTTGGAATGAGGGGATCAAACTCTCTTGAATTGAGCATATATACTGGTTTTTATCATTTTTATTATTGGATAGTGCTATCTGTGATCCTCGCCAACATTATTACCTTCCCTCATTCTTTCACCTTTTCAAGAGAATGAGAAAGGCCCAAATCATTTTAAGAATAGCCAACCAGTGCAACATTTGCTACAAATTTCCCATTGTCTTTGGGGATAGGATCAATACAGCCATTGAAAATTTATATGAATGCATTAATTGGTGTTGAGATCTATTTAAAATTGTGCCGCAATAATCAATTTAAACACAATATTTTTTATTAAATGTAATTTTTTTCGAAGATATTAATTTAAAAAAAAAAAAAAATATCAATCATAATAATAACAATATATTGTTATATTCATTGTTCATTCGAAGTAACTTACAAATCTTATTATAATCAATTATGAATTGATTGTGTGGAATATTTAATAGAAGTTGTAGTCAAAGCATCTACTAAATTAATTGCTATATCCTTGCAAGAAGAATGGATGCCCACGAATATAGTGGTATAATTGGAGGAAATTTTAAGACAAGTTTTTGTGTCTTCTTAAAGAAAGAAATTACCATCACATATTCAACTTCAAAACTACTTCCCCTGGAATTGTATATGTAAAAGAATGGTCTGAGAGTTTGCAAACTCTTTCTGTAAACTAATTAAAACATGGAAATTTTGTCCAGTTAATGGCCTCTCTCGTTTTTTTTTAGAGAAAATCATTCCAGAAAAAAAAAAAAACTTATTGGAGGAAGGAATGGAATATCTTATGAGGAATGCCTTTCCTTTGCTTTCTTGCAATAAAAAGAAGCAACTTATCTTAAAATCTATAAAAAATGAAACAAACTTATCCAAAACAGAATTAATTAGTATTTCTTTTCCTCAACATAACGATTTCTAGACTTTGTTCCCTTCTTTCCTACATCACTCATTTAATCCAATGATTCTTTATCTTTTTTTTCTTTGACAACTAATTGTTTGGGAGAAAATCCTCCTTCAAAGCTATCGACTAATGCATTACAAGCTATCAATCCACATTAAATTGATTAAATTGTAATCCACCCCGATTCTATTATTAGACACAGCATGCAATTTTGAACCAGGACATTCATTCTCTCATGAATGTGCAATTGATGTGTTAAATTCACATAAAAAAGATAAAATAAACTGTTTTTCATGAAAAGGGTGTGATTTGCATAATAAATATTTAAGGATATTAATTTTAAGGAAACCTTCGCAATTTGGGATATTTATTTTTAAATAAAGTAATTAAAATGTGTAAGAAGAATTTTACAATTCAATTTCGTTTTTTTTGTTGGTATTAAGATGGCAAAAATAGAAATTTTTTAGTGCATACTTATGTTATTTATCATATAAAATATTATATTAAGTAGTTATTAATAATAAAAAAAAACATCCGTATATTTGTAGTTGTATATTTTTGTTTTTAAGTCGAGATGTGAATAAGTAATACCTATTGACTATTTAATCTACATCAATTTATTTTTATACCCATGGGGTGATTAAACTTCAGTTATATTATTGTACAAAAAATTTTATGGAAATTAATATAATCATTTAATTAACATATTTTCTAATAGTTCACAAGATAAGATTTAGTAAATCTAAACCTAACTTGCCAACTATTTAATTAATACCATCACTCATGTTAAAGTCAAGTGTAATGGTCCGAAATACTTTGTTAACTGATGGACCATTAATCTTTTGCAAACAAAAATAAATGTTAATTTATAACTGGATTACAATATAACTTCTGTAAAAGTAGATCAGAATACCGATATTCTATAATTATTTTTACTATAAAGTACAAAACAATTTATTCTAGATATTCCCATAGTTTCAAATAAAATATGTTTTGACGACATAATGCATATTTCTGTAATCATGTGACTTCAGCAAGTAGGTAAATTTTTATTTTAAAAATATACACTACTCATCTCCATTTGTAAGTTGGAGCCAAGGCGAGGGAGAACTCACATTCTGAACCTTCAAATTCCTTATTAGGCAGAATTAATAACATTAAGTCCATTACGAAGTATAATACTCTATGAAAAGATAACACTAATAATTTTAATTAATTGAACTCTGAGAGCTATGTTTATATTTCTTTTGTTATATAATTTCGGAATACATGAAATGTTATAATTTAAAAAAATAAATATTTTAAATTCACTTAGTAAATACTAATGTTAGGGCATGTCGCTTTGATACATTTTAGATTTTTCACTATTCTTAGAAATTTCTCTGAAATAAAAATAATGTATCATAAACTTGGAAGAAAGGAGGCTCAGACGATGATTTACATGAGATTATTTGGTTTTCGGAGTACGGATTATTTCTAGTTTAAAACATACCATCCTGGAAGAAATGGTAAAACTGAGAAGCGAAAGGCATGAGCCATATGAAATTTCTCTGAACAACTTGGAAACAAATTTCGACAAAATAAAACTTTGTATATATACTTTGTAAATATACTCTTTGTGAAAGGCACATCCTTATTCTATTAATTCCAAACAAAATTACTTTGGACAAATTTAATTGATGAATTTGAAATTTTTTGATAAAATTTGGGGAGGTAGTCAAAGGTCAGGTCGTAGGAGAGTACTAGGAAATGAGAGACGTATGCGAGAAAACTGCAAATATCAGTACAGATGGAGCCATCTGGAATCGAACAACATGCTACGGTGTTGTGTTCACATATATCATTTGAATCTAATTAATAAAAAAATATTTTCTGGAAAAGAAAACTAATTTACTCATATAGGATATGAACAATAACAATGGGCAATTTATCATATAATCTTTTTTAATTGAATTAAAATATGCAATCCTATATATCAATAAAATATAGTATTAATTAAATGTTTTCGGCCAATTCTCCACTCACGATTCCACGCATTTATGATAAAGGCACCTCCGATTATACTCAACTGTAGCAATTCAACAGTGAAAATAGTACAGGAACAGCATATGATCAACTTAGTAGAGTATGATCCCCTGATTCCAAATTCCTCGTGGCCTTTAGAAAAAGGCCAAATATTTTTGCTATTTTTGGCTATTTTTAAGGTTCAAAGTTTTTTTTAAGCGCTTGATGATGAAGAATGGGATAAATTAGAGATATATATTTTAAAGCCTAATGTTCAGAAATTCTAAAACTATTTTTAAAATATCTGCATCATGCTTATAACTCAAGTTATCCTTGTTAAAAGTTGAAAATATGTGCTTTTTATTTAGAGACTAATTGCTTCAAGACAAATATATTCAAAAAGTTTAAAAGTAATGCATTTGATAGGTGAAAGTCAATTATTACAATTATTAAAATAAAAGAGCCTCCCTTATAATGGTTTATATTGTTGTCAATATATTTAAATAATAATAAACCCTAATTTGTACACTTTACAGAGGGTGAATTAAAATATTTGTGTGAAAGAAATTGTAGACCATTATGCATAGAATAAAAATTACTTTATCTCAATTTCAGGAAGAACACTCGTAAATTGTTTTCTAGTAATTGCCTCACATATTGTATTTAAAAAAATAAAAAAATTGTTTTGAGTTGTCTATCACTGATCTCATAAAAATCACAATTTTGGTAATTTAGTCATCCTACTACATTTTTGGGGTACCCACTGTGATATACCAATGTGCATATATTTTTCAAACAAAATTCAAAAAAATTTCATTTTGTTTTTATGATTAAATAATTGAGTAGAAAAAGTAAATAATTGTAATAAAATAAAAAAGTTTAATTCCCATAAGAACTGAGGAAAAAATGCGATTGCTTTAAATATGATACTTTGGTCATTCGAGTGTTAAATTACGTGTAGAATTTAAAATATATGCCACATTAATCTAAGATGTAATCCTTAACTGATCTCTGACAACGAATTCCGAATACGTTTTCCCATTACTCTGAGAGACATAATTTTTTTTATACATATCAATGATTGCAATGTCCTCTCCGTATGACCAAGAATAAATATTCACTTTCAAGTGCCTGTCTATGAAAGACTGCAACTCATAACCGCAAAGTAGACTTCCTCAGGACTAAATCGGATCCATTAGATTCTTGAAGAAAAAAGTTGTATTCTTATTTTCCTTCAATCTTCAAATAAATCCGGGTTACTATGTAATTTTTCGATTTATTTTGTTTTTACACACTGACATATCATATTTTGTAACGAGACTAATTATGGCTATGTCATGGGCAAAACAATGTTTTTAGCCTACTTGATAACCCTATGTGCCACTGAATCCAGTGGGAGTTACATATGGGTCCCTAATTTTAGATATTTCAAATATTAATATTCGTTTTTACTACATACATAGATGTTTATAGGCCTATCAATACTCATTTTTGAATATTCAATTTTTTTCTGGTGACGTCTAATAGATTTATAATATAAACATACTGAAAATGTCTATGAAAGTATAAAATAAATTTATTTTCTACATTAACACATTAAAAAGAAAGAAATGTATTTATTTTTTTTGCATACTCATCCTTCCAAAAATAAAAGTTAAGTGTTACAAGGCATAGGATGTACTAAAATATTGACGTCATTGTTGTGTTAATTTATTATGTAAAATCATACTTATGCATTCATGAAAGTTAAAAATATATAAAACATGTTTTTGTTTGTAATTATCCTCATACTCAGTAAGCGGAACATTTATATTGATCCACCAAACCTTTACCTTATTTTTTCTCACAAAAATTAGAATTTAATATTTAGAGACAAAGCTATAAATTAAGCGACAAAGCAAAAACATTTGATTAATATTTTTAGAAGATAGTGAGGGTAGGGTAAGTGATCAGATTTCTGAAATTAAAATCGGGGACATTTTAAATGTAGAGGCGAAAAATCATTGAATATTATTATAATGAAATAAAAAAAAAAACAGGCAGGACTACTTATTTATGTATTTAAAAAAAACAAAAAACTTTTATTTAATAAATATTGCAAAAAGGCAGTATTATTTACCCTTCAACTACTAAGGACGACTATGTTTTTGACCAGTGTCTCCATAAACTTCTCACAAGAAACATTAATGTTTGTCTTAATAATAAGAATGCTCTTGATTAAAAAAATAGTAAACTCATTTATACTGTCTGTCCATATATCATTCAATTGAGAGAACACTCACAAAAGCACAAATCTTGCAAGAATAGCCAGAAGAACTTTTTTTATTTTTGGAATGGAATGAATACTGTGCTCTATCTCTGACTGAGTAGTATCTCAAATTCTCTCCATTTCATGAGTGATTCCCTTTCTCTGGCGATGAGCTAAATAGACCCCGTATTAATTGATGTTTGAGTCTGTGAGCACTTCTCCTCATTAAGTGTCAAATTTGGAGACATTTTCAGGTACACTCTAGACCAGGAATAGGTCACCCAAAACTAGCACAGTCCCCAGGAAATCAGGGAAGTCTGGTCCCCTTATCGAAGCAACACTTTTTTTGTCCTCTGCGCAGTCTCCATCAATTCACATTTTTATGTAAATTAAGAATGTAAATTATGCAGAGAAGTTACATATGCCATTAGTAAAAATGGTCAGCGATAAGTTCTATTAAATGTTTATTTAAGTACTAATGATATTACTAATTTGTATATAATTATAGACATAGGTCGACACAAGTTTCAAAAACATGTGATATTACTTTCATTTGAAATGTTTAGCCTTAGCTATGAACACAGTCTCAAGTCTTTCTAGAAAAGACGTGCATACTGCACGCACCATATCCACGAAGATGGAATCCTAGGTAGCCACCAGTTTGGCATTCAGGTCGTCCAAATTCTGGCTTGGGTTCACATATGTTCTGTCCTCAACAATGAACCACATGGAGTAATCCATTACTTTTAGGTCGGGGCTAGAGGGGGGCTAGACTGTCTTGTCTTTGAACCCACTCAAGTTGCCCTGACACCACTTTTGCGTCTCTCTGAATTTGTGGAAGGGGGCACCATCCTGTTGGAAGGTCTACGGCTCATTATGGAAGTGCTTTTGGGTCGAAGGAACAAGATCTTCCTCCAGAATGGTGCTGATGTACTCCTTGTTGTTGAGCTTCACCCTGGCCGCCACAAACACCAAGAGGAACTTCCTTGTCTCAGCCACGGTGGCACAAGCCATCACAGACTGTAGCTTCTGCACTATCCTGACTCCATAATCACCCAGCTCACCTTTTTTTTTGCCAAAATTCGATCATTTTTGTGAATACAAGCTTGTTCCAAAAATGTTTTCATTAATGAAAACAATGCTAAGAGCCGTGTCAGTCCTCATCTTCTGAAGAATTACATTGATTCTCTCAAATCTCTTAGCCTTGACCTTGCTTGAAAGGTGCTGTTGCCTCTTTAATATCTAGGGATACATCCCAAGATCATCTATAAAGCATTACTGTTGTGTCCGTCCTTATTTAGGACTGTAGAGTGCAGTCCCTTCCGCTTCAGCCTCAGTTCGGTCCAGTTCAGTCCTGCATAACTTATAATATTCGATCCTTGATGACGTCACTTAACATTATTACTCAGTTCTAGTACTGACAGTCGTAAGGGCCAGCAGTCTTAAGGACCAGTGTTAAGACTGGACCGAATAAATAAGGACTGAAACAACACTATATATATATATATATATAAATCCCATATCGGAGCAAAATCGAAATTTCTAAGAATTTTCTCTAATTTCGACACGTTACATAAATTAGATATTTTGCATGATATATCAGTTTTCTATTTTCGATCCGATATATCAGCGCAAGTCTAATTTACATGTTAATAAATTTTTTTAAATTTTGAAAGACTTAATTCATACTTAGGAGTTTTTTGATGACGTTATACAATGTGGCTAGTCCCATGTTTAATAGTAATACAAAGTTGGACCATCAGAATTTGATTTATCGTACCGACTGCAGGGCAAGACCGGCAGTTTTTGACACAAAGCGTCACCACTCATAGTTTATGACGTCACAATTGCTAGAATTTTCAATTTAATGTATCGTACCGACTGCTGTGATAGAAAACATGTTTTGACAAAACACACAACCCCTCATACACTATGACATCAATATTAAATTTGAAACATCAGTCAAACACGTGTTATGGTATAAACTTGTATTTCAATTATATTTTCTTAGTCCCTATTCTAATGCTTATGGTTAAGCATAGGGCCAAAGGAATGTTCTCCAAGTACCTTATCCCTACATACAACGGGCACTGGAGACATAAAAATATTTTTCTACGGTCAGGGCTACTATGTGTCGTTTATTAGGAGGTTTATATTGGTTCTTAATAAGGGACCCAAAATTAGTCCCGCCCACTTCTAAAGATACGACCAATCTAGGACCAGGATCCAAAGTCTCTGTGTATGGTACAAGTAAACCTGTATTATCCTTAAATAGGCAATACCAGAACTGGCATCGGATACCCAAACTTTTCTGGATCTTAAAAAAACTCATAGTATTTCTGAATACTTAATCATTACACTGATTATGAGGAAAAAAAATATCGACAGCAAACAAGAAATTAGACTGTATATTTTTGTGTTAGCGAGGTAACACCGAGCTCAAATGTACACAGTATATGGTGGTCAACTGTCGAAGTTTCTTCTTTTACTCCTCTATTTAGTGTTCTTAGCATTGATTGGTTGGATACAAATTAGTACTTATTAAGCTGTGAACAGTTTTAACCTATCATTGAATAATAATTAAATAGGTTAAAGAATTGGGAAACTACTAATTAATTTTGGGCCTTTTTGGTTAATTTTTTGAGGAGAGGTTGAGAGATCCGATAAAGGTTAGAACGGGTCTAATGTTATTTTAACAATAATTCTAATAATAACTAACTATTACGTTATATTAGTAATAACATTAAGTTAGTTATCAGTAAAAATGTTTTCTTAATCCAGAGTTTATTTTACATCGGTACGAACTTACGGTAAAATCCTTATCAAATTTGATATAAGTATTTGTCCATTTTTTGGTTTCAGATCTGGATCTGTACGGATAACTGAAGTTTTGTTGAATATATATGTCTAAGATCCAAACCGACTCGGATCTGAAAAATTGTGGATCCTATCTTTATCTACGTCCTGTTTCGGCCCTATTATTGGTTCTTTAAATGTTAAGCGCCCTCTACAGACCATCATTTTTACGCAAATTATAGTAATATATATCAGTTTATTATTTGAATTAGTTAAAACAACTTTAAATATCTTTACAACACAGAAATATTCAGTCATTATTCTGAATTAAGGCCTAATTGAATTTTTATATTAGGGGTATTAAAATGATCAAAGATTGATTATGATGAATTCATTAGCAGAAATCTAAGACGGCATAATCAATGAAAATTGTTCTATGGGAGAGCTTGTGTGTTCTATTCGGACGTGTCCTTTAATTATAGGATCGAATCGCAAAGGACATGTACATCACCAAATTTAGTTTTCAATATAGGTTAATTACTAAAAAAAATTTTAAAAATTAAGTTACAAAATAGTATTGATATTGAATTTTCTATTTGTTATTTATCAAAACAAATACAACAAGGTCAAAACATAGCTCAGACTTTATATATCAACACGAAATGATTGAATATATTGGATAAATTATATTAATAATTAGTAATTACCTTCACTTTCTTATAAAATCATAAAAAACTTACTTGAAGAAGTAACTTGATAAATTGTGATTGACATGTGGTGTTCTTCATATTGAAAATTAAATAAGTAGGGTAGAACAGGCTAGTTGTAACACAATAATATTTTAGCTCATTAACTCTGAATTGGTTTTACTTAAACCAGACATGTTTTAAATCAATATAAGGGTTTTTTTGTACTTACAGAGTTTATCTTATCTAGTGCTACACATTTTATTATTTTCAATTTGGAATGATGTTGCTGTAAAATCACGAACAAGGACAACAGGACATCTTATCTCTCAACAGAACAAGCTGAAACGGCTGGAAAGAGACAAGGAGGTTCTAAATTTTTAAAAGGCCAACCAAAAATCCGGACAAAGGTTTGCTCTTTTCTGATGACAAAATGTTCACCGTTTATGCCCCTAATAAGCAGATCACTTCCGAACCTCCATACAATATTTTAGCTTCAGTGGGACATGTCTTTAGAACAAAACATCCAGCCGGAACCATGGTTTTATGTTCTGTGGCACCTTTCCTCTTATTTTTGTAGAAATGAAAAAAACCACTCAATGTGGAGGATTGCACCAAACTAATGGATAAGGAAATGCTACTTTGGGCCAGAGAAAAGTTCGCGACAACTTTGTTTTCACATAAACGCGTGTTATCGCGCCTCTAAGACCCAGGGCTTCCTGGGAGACAACTTTTCAGACTTTTGGGACCTCAATATGTGGCTGCTGTCTTCTCTGGACGCAAACCCCTTGGACTACTCTATCTATGTGTGTCTGGAGGAGAGGGTGTGTTACTTCTCATAGAACAAATCGAGTGTCCAGTCTTTAGATAATTACTACAGGGCTCCCATCAAAAATTGAAAATGATAAAATTTAAACCACAAGATAAGTAGACCATGATCGTAAATGTATCAGTAAAATGATTTATCAATAACATAATTAACAGGTCAAGATGTGTAATTATATAGAATCTGGAATAAGTAAAGGGATCCTCTTTGTTCTAAGTGTTGCAATTATAAAATTATATCAATTCGTTGAAAAATAATCAATAATTGTAAGGAAAACAAAGAAAAAAAAAGACTGCAGTTTAAAAAAAAATGGTTATCCCTCAAAAACAGTTTTTATGTAATATTTCAAAAAAAGTTGAAAATATCATGATCAATTATTTTTCACAACAAATTGAATATTATATTTACCAATACTCAATATATCCTCCTTCACATACTATGACCACCTCAACACGCTGGCGAACAGATTAGCTCTTCTTGACGATGAAGGTTGTGTCCATGGCGTACAACACTTTGATGATGGTAGCTCGAAGCAAATCCAAATTTGGATGTGAGGTGCTGCAGGCAATCTTCTCCAAGACGTTACTGACAGAAAAGTCAAGCGGGCTGAGGTCAAAGCTGAAGGAGAGCCACATGGAGACTTTAGGTAATATTGTTGCTGCAAAAGTTTTGGTTCTTCTTGGCTATATGGCTCAATTCAACCTTAATAAACTTATCGATATTGTTGACCATCCGGAAGGAGATACCAACAGTCTTTGCCCCTTTTTTGCACTGGCAATTACGTGGAGACGATTGCACAAGCGTTGCTTTTTTTTGTTGTTGCTACTATATTTTACACTTAGAGACATGGAATAAATAAATATATTTTTTTTATTATTTGTTTCAACTGTTGTTTGGTTACAGAATGAAATCTTGTCATTGAAAATAACAGGGATAAAATAATAACTTGGAGATTTGGGTGCCCATTCTGTAGTGAAGCTGCCGGTACCGGTTTCAATATTAGTTTTGTATAATACCGTATTAAATGCATCAGTACCGAGGTACAACTATTAGTACTTGAGTACAGAACAACACCACTTTATAAAATTTTAGGGAGTCCAGAAGTCAGACATACTGTTTTACGACATAAATTTTTGTTTTTCATGGACATACGGCTTTATTCCCATCCTGAATGGACTTCTTGATGTTGTAGACGTTCTGGATGGAGATGACCACATTCTCTGGAGTGTGGAGAAGATTGCACACATGTTACCTTTTTGATGGTAGCTCTAACATTTGTACACTTAGAGAAATGGGATAAAGACATAGCTTATTTATTTTTGTTACGGCTATCCTTTGTTTGCATAATGACACCCGCAATTAATATGCTGTGTATAGTTTTAAGTACTCATTCTGTACATTACCTATTAATTTGTGGGAATTAACTTTTTGATGATTGAGACAAAAGTGACCGGTCTTCCCTATTTATGCTGTTTAAAATTAAGGACAATATATTATATTTCATGATATTAACTACATTTATCCAATATGTCTCTCAATGATAATTGTACATATACGGAAATAAATACATACATATCTATATTCTTCAATGAGAGTTGATTAAGTATGAGACCATCTGTTTCCTAGAAACAGCTTTTAATGGAACATATTTTGAATAAAATAAACTGTACGTTAGGAGCAATAGTTGTACATATATCTTTCAATAATAATTAACTTTTTGTTGCATAAAAATGAATGGATTGTTATTAAATTTCAATTTATTTTTATACATTGACTAAAAAGTAATAACTTTTTTTTAACAAAATCCGTAAATGTTATTTGGGCCATTTCACGGGTGATTTTTTTAAATAGCCTACATGATGACCTTAATTAGTATATATTACTCCTCTGAGTGTGAATATATGTATACATACAATAAATAAAACTAAGTCGTTGCTTAGAGAATTGGTACTTTTTTAATTAAAGTAGTGACGTAAAATACTCATTTTGTAAGCTTTTCTATATTTATTGTCTTATCCTTCCTTTATAAAGGGTACCACCGACGTCATAAATGAAATCATAACATTATGCAACAAAATGAAGATCTTGGAATGCCCAGGGACTGAAATCCCCATTTATTATTGTGATTTAAGCAGTAGAACACGAATATGACCACTAAAATTTCCAATCCACAAAAGTTTGGCCTTTAAAGCCTTTTTTTAAATCAAGTTTTTAGGGTATAACAATATTTTAAATATTTTTTGTAGGTAAATACTAATCAATTGATTTGAATATGAAGCATCTATTAACTTGTTACAATTCCCTTAGATATAAATTATGTAATTATATAGACTCATATGTAATTAATTTGTTTCCTCAGAGTATTATTGTAATCTATATTCACGCAACCGAACGAGCTGATTATATTTAAATTTGTAAATAAATGTTATAAACTGAATTGACCAAAAATCAATCAAAATCGAACTTTTTTAAAGGCAATTTAAAAAAAATTGAAATATAAGTAAATATAAATAACCAGACATAAAATAAAAAGGACCAAATAGCCCCACATTTTATATCTAAGAAAATTAAGTGAAATTATTTTTATATAAATAAACCTTTTTATATTGTTCTTAAGTAAGAAACTCTAATTTATAAATTTTATTACAGAACTATGTTCATCTTTGTTTGGGTTGGAATATTTGGAGATAAACATTAATCACCGAAATGTCCTACTTCAAGTCAATGTCTTCCTATTTTTTTATCGACGTTCCGTGAATTAAAGAACATAATTTTTTGTTTCATTATTCTTTCCTTTTCTTTGTCACTTCTTTCCATAGAGTAATATTTAATCGAACATGTAATTGCTCTGATCTTTATAGAATGGTTCAAATTAATTAAATTTTACACAAATCTATAATTACTTATTAAGATTATCTGTAAAAAAAAAATGAATAATTGAACTCCATCTTGGAATTAACTATTATATTTGAGACATAAACAGTTAAATTCGTAATACTCGTGATCTAGAGAATTATACAAATGAAAAAATTAATTATTCACACTTTTAACGAGCTACTTCTAGTTTAGAAATATTAAAAACCATAAGCGTTCTTCATTCCCCAATAAATGTATAAATAATAATTTTTTATAAAACATAAAGTTTTTTTTCTCACAATTGATGATCTAACATGAAATATAGACAGTTGTTTTAGACACTTTTTCAATTAAAGTAATATTTTATAATATTTTGATATTACTTCTTTATCAAAAAATATTTCAAAGTTATATTACGAAAAAAATACGTTACGAAATTCAATTTGTAGTATGTTATTGAGCTTTTATATGGGAGCTTTACTAGTGATGTTTTTTTTGTAAAGTTCAAAACTATTTGGAAAAAGTATTCGAGTAACATCGATGGCATAATCTAATACAAAATTGACCAATAATCATATCGCATATTTTTCCGTATAGTTGATAATTCTTAAAAGAATAACTACTAATCGAACTAGAAATATATATTTGAGATTTTATAGAGATTTTTAGTTAGGTCAGGTGATAGAAAATGAACTTTAAAAAGGTAAAAACGGGACTACGACAACTTTTCTTAAATTTACCAAGAATTATTATCCTTTACTAAATCAAATTGATTTTATAGTGCCTTTGCGTCATAAAAATTGCCCCATCGATAACGTAGCACTCCAAATTTCAAAGTTTGAAAACTGTCCTTTAAAAAACAAAGTAAGATTAGAATGGGCACTCGGTTGAGTGCAAACCTATATCTATGGTAATTTTTACTCTACCTTTGTTAAGTTCCAAAATGTACGATATTGTAAATGTTACATTTAATGAAATTGGAGCTCTGTACCTCAATATGTTCCAAAGTTATTGCCGATTATGTATTTCTAATGTTTTGTCACCTCTTGTATGTGCTCTAACTGTGACCATAGTCTTTGTACCCAGTTAGATCAAAATAGATCCGTACTTTTTGCGTAATTCAGGTGAGCAGCAGACAAACAAACAAATACAAAAACATCAAACACCCTATCAACTTCGTGGACAAAAGTAAATATAACGTCATCAAATTTCTGAACTAATCAACTCTCATAACACGAATCAAAAATCCTCCAGACCCATATGAATTGCCTCGACATTTTTGTTTTATATTTTTATAAGATAAAGCCTCGAAATACCGATACTAATTTTGATACCAGTACAAAAAAGTTTGATACAGTGAAGAAACGAATATACATATTCCTTGTGAAGAGTGATTAACGTAGTGCCTCAGTTCCTGTTGAGTCACATAGTAAGAATGTCACCTTTTCAAATCAAGCTTTTTGCACGAAAGTATGTTCCAGTTTGGTAATATTTTGTAAAATTACATCAACTGGCCAATTTTTTCTAATTGACACTGTAGACAACTCAGGCATTCCTCAAATTGCTGAGTACCTTCTAAAACTTGCGCAATCTCTAATAAAGAAATGTGAAGATAAATTTGGTTGTAGTGTTTGTAGTATCGTGACAGACAATACAGCAAACATTACCAAAGTGCGGAAACTACTTGCAGAATCAACATAACATAGTATCATCTCCTATGGTTTGTGCAGCACACATTCTAAATCTACTGGCTCATGACCTAGAAATTGATAATGTAAAAGTGCGTGTGTGTATTGTAGTCAAATATTTCAGGGATATATATAGGTACATATAAGTGCAAAATAACGTCAAGAAGGTTGTCAGCTTCTGATAATGCCCAAAGATACTAGATATAACCCTATATCAGACTACCTCGAGGTTTATGTAAACAACTGACTAATTTTAATGAAGATCTGTGAAGTTGACAGAGAAAGGATTTATCCAGCTGTAAGGAGTAAGGTATCCAATATTGGACTCAAACACTGCTGAGAAGCTATTGGCTCGATTACAGATAATAGCTAAGACTCTAGATCAGGTACAAACTAACAAATACACTACTGCTCAAGCAGTAGTGTATTTGGAAAGAGTTATGTTAACACCTCAAAAACAACCAGCAAGTTGAAAAAACACGTGAGAAAGAAAGGTATTAACAGTTCATTACCAAGACTCATCTTCTTGCCAACATGCTTGATCCTTCACTGCAGGGGAATGAATAAAATGAAAAAGAGATGAATATAGCAATGGAGTATGTAAATAACAAACATCCAGCACTTGTTCCTATCACCATGAAGTTTAAGGCTAGATCGCCTCCTTTTCAGTCATTTAAGTGTACAAAACCTGTGACCAAGAACATGTCAGCTACTGAATGGTGGGAATCTCATGCAGGTAGTCACGGAAGTGATATTTTCTCTGCAGTTTATCAACTTATGACTGCCGTAGCCTCGTCATCTGGAGTAGAACGAGTCTTCTCATCTTTTGGACTAGTACATTACAAGCTGAGGAACTGCTTTGCTACAGAGAAGGCATCAAAACTTGTTTTGCTTTTCAAGTCCATGAATGAACATAATTCTAACAACGAGAGTGATGCATAATTAAAAATATGTTGTAACTAATTAATTTCAGATGAAGTAATGTTTTTCTTTTGTAATCCATGTCATGTCATGAAAACTCATGATTAGGATATATCATGAAAATATGTTAGATTCAGTTAGAATGGGAAGAAAATTAACATAAAATGACATCATATTTAATTTGTAATTAAGAAATAATAATTTCATTGGTGTAAAAAAGCTCAGAAAAAAAGTTAAAAATGATAAAATATTTTAAACTTACAATAAAGTACAAATTATTTCAGTTTTATAAGTAAACTCAGAAGAAATTTAGTTAATAAGGACAAAATATGCTTGATTCATAATCAAGAAATAATTATTTCAGTTATATAAGTAGACGAGGTCATTTTTCTTTAATTATGCTGTATTAAAGAAATAGTTATTCTGCATCAAAATAATTATTCAATGATTTAAACCATTGATTTTATTAAAAAAAATGACTGAAAAGGACGCAATCTAGCCTGAAACTCCATGATGATAGAAACAAGTGCTGGATAGTTTTTACCAACATATTCCATTGCCATATTCATCTGTTCTTCATTAAGTAAATCTTTATTTAAATCAATGATTAAAATCAAACAACCCTGTACCTGAGACGGGAAAAATCCTTCCGACACTACTTCCGTGAGCATCAAACAACTCTTTTAATATCCAAAATACACTCCATTTGTACAGGTAAAGTGCTCAAAATGCTATTTAAATACCACCATGACCTTCAAGACCAAAAAAATGTTAACAGAACCATTTCTGGATCCTTAAGAACTTACATTTAAGGAACATCCATCCATTGGTTTGACCGTGATTGAAAGACAAACATACAAACACATGTTTCATTAATAAATAAAATGATTACAGTTTGTGGCAATAATTCAACATTTCATCTTTTTAAATTGGATTAGCAGGAATATAAATTAGTATTGATGCACGATTCATTAGTGGTGTAAATTAGTTGGATCACTTTTTTGGAATTGGTAATTTGTAGAATGAACTTTCATTTACTTAATTATTGCTTTATTAATTTACCTCCGTGGTTCTTTTGTAACATATTCAATTATATTCAAAACCTGAATGAAAATTCGTGTGTGCTCATAAGAGAGTAACTTGAATAATTTGTTGGGGGTTATAGTTGTAAGTCCTCGTTGGACTTCGATTAGAATTGAGATTCAACATAGGATTCATTCTTGCTAATGTCCTTGTCTATTTCTTTCTCCCCCTCCTCCCTTGCCACAGCTGATCTTAGCTGAGATTTAATGAAACGTCATGACAGCTAAGCTGATCTCCTCTAAAATATTCTTCAAACTGTCAAGGTAACCATGTTGATATTTGGTTTTAATTTTTTTATAAACATGCCTAAAATACACTGAATTTCCATTAATATGAAAAATCACCGAACAAAAATGTTAACCTTCACTGGAATGAATAAGTGAGATAAATATACCTGATGAAAAAATATCTGGGAATAAGAGTTTCATATAAAGAAGTATTACCATTAAATGAAAACGTAGTTTTCCTTAACAAAGTATAATTTATGTGAACCTAATTTATATAGAAAATGAAAATTTCACATCTATTAGAATGACGCTCCACGTGTCATAAGGTCAACTCTTCTTATTAAACTCTTGATGAAGTCAAAGAACAATTTTAAATGTACGTTATGTATAAAGGGGTTTTCATTGTGCGCAGGTAATTCAAGTTTGTAAGATATTCAAGATAGTAATCTTATAAACATATATATATTAGAAAGTATTAAATCATATATCTGTACATTAGATTGGAATAGTAATGTATTGTAATATTATTGCTGTAGGCTGCAAGTTTAATAAAAAGAAGAACCAATACTATTCATTTTAGAAAAAGATGCATTTTTTTACATTGAAAAACGCATTTAAAAGTAAGTTTGGATTTTATGTAAAGCATAATGGGCAACAAAAGTGTACATTACACACGGTAAAGTGATATTTTTTTTTTTTTTTTTGTACAAAAGATAATTATTATTTTTTGGATAAAATTATGCTCATACTTTTTCACATTTAAAGATGGAAGGCAATCGAAAATGTATAAAAAATCATGGAAATCGTTGAAATGTTTTGATTGCCAACAAGATAAATATTCATGAAAAAAAAAACCCTTTAAAAATATATTTCTTATGGACTTCTTTTTACTACGCCTTATATTATAGTAATCTCATACAAAAATGAGCCAAATTCTTTGAAATGACCGTGAGTAGTTTTTGAAAGACTTAGAGTAAAGACAATATTATTTTTGCAATTTTTAGACATCCCACATATATAATTAAAATGTAAAATTGTAATCCCCTTAAGTTGTAGCTACATTATGCATTTTTGAGTTTCTTATGTCTTCATTGCTCTTTAAAATTATGTAAAGTCATCGTTTAATCAAAAATCCCTTTGTGCAGTCAGCAATTTATGACATTTGTACCACATGTCAAGATAATCTAATTTGTTCAATTCGTACCAAGCCAAGATAAGTTAGAAATTAAAGAAACTAGGGTTGTACCGATACCAAAATTTCAGCCGATTATTTATTATGTATATAGAAATTAAATTAACAAATAATGAAATGATTTACTTTTTTTAATGCTTAACTTTCTAATGATAGATATAGATATATCATAATTTTAATTAGTTGTAAATAAATTTGAATAAAAAATTATCAACTCAAGTTCTATTGTATAATGAATGTTAATATTTATCAATTTAACTGAAATTGTATGCAAGAATTTGTTATTTAAAGCACCTTTTAAAAAAATATTGTTTTTTTTTTGTGGATATAAAAAAGCTCCTGCCCTATAATAGTTTACAGTTGGGCCTTGCTCAGATTGGATAACACAAGATAATGATGAAGGGTTCTTAAATTTTGAATTTCTGGGCAAATTGGAGATTGTATGTCAATTTACTACAACAAAACGTTTTTCTTATAAGAAAATCAAGTGAATATCGTGGCCAATGTGTAAAACTTGACATCCTGATGTTTGAACTCCTGGTACAAGATTTCATTTCCATTATCATAGTTTTTCCCTTTCTTCTGGTGATTGTACATCCGATTAATCAGTCGATCTTCAATAACTCTCACTCTCTTTTAATTATTCCTGTTGTCTCAACGTACCTCATATGTATTTGAGGCGACGAGGTCTTCGAAACTTATTTTGTAGTATGTTGACAAGGTTAATAGAAATACAAGGTTTTACCATAACGCGTGTACGACTGATATTTGACTTCCACCACGCTTTTACTATTGACGGTATAGTAGATGAGTGCTTTTGTATTTTGTTAAATTCTGTTTTACTTTCCCAGCAGTACGTACGATACATTAAAAATTCTAGCAATAGTTACATTGTTAGCTTTCCAGCCTTCAATTTGTTGAGGAGTAGTCTTGATCTCGTGAGCCTTTTTGCTTTTGTTGAGGTGCTTCTTTCTTCTGTCCCTTGACTTCATCCCCAAGTCTTCATGAACGATCATATAGACTGTACTGGAGATCAAGGACATGACCTTTGCTATATCATGTACGGTCCTGATTCGATTTCTCTTGATCTAAGCATTGACAGCTAAAACTCTAACCTTTTTCTGAACTGACCTCTTCCTCCCAGATCCTTTCTTTCACGCTCCCCAAATCGTTTTTTGATTGCATAGATTGCCTTTCGGCTCCCACAGCCTTAGAGATCTTAGTTACTGTCATTCTGGGCGTTGACATGTCGACCATCATTTGGCGTTTCACGTCCATGTCGTCCATAATAATTATAATAAAGTGAAAAGTAAACAAATATGACTGGGTTTCTGTTATAAATCACTCAAGCTTGTTCACACTTTCTTCAATTCATCAGATTTTTTTTCAAAGCCAAATTTATAAGTGTTACCTTTTTTTTGGAGCATGGGGTATATCATAGTACATCCAAAAAATACTTAAGCTCACAAAAGGGCATTTTAAAGTATACAATACATATATAATATATTAATGAAAAATCAATATTTATATTTTCAGACAAAGTCAAACCATATTATACATATAACTAACCCTAATTGATTAATTTAATAAGACTAATCCTTAAGAAAACGGAAGTGGGATTCATGGTTAATATAACTCATTTGTGAATTAACATCAAAAATATATATTATACCACCAAACACATATCCTATAATCTAATTGAAAGTGAGGTTCTGGAGAAATCAAAGTGATGTACATTATCGTATAATGTACAAACGTCATACATCTCATATATACAGTATACTGTTTGATGTGCAAGAATGGGCTCCTTCCATTCAATTAAAAGCTCAAAGGGTCTCTGATTATAAACACCAAGAGGATCTAAGAATTTCCGTCAAAAAAAATGAATGACACCGTGTTATCATTTTCTTATGATATAAACATTGGATTCAGCTTTGATTTTTCACATTACATAATGTTTTCAGTCATAAGTATCGTTTTAAGCCCTTCGCGTGAGCGTTTAATAGTTTCAACAGAACGTAACTCGATGGGCAAAGCACGGGGGATAAATGATTCTCTAGAACTCAATGTTCGTAGGTTCACTTTTGGTTGTTCCTAGAGAAGGAAATATACTTATGTAAATAGACTTTAAAGACAATTCATAGTTCAGATTTAATACTATAACGTTTAGTTTTGCTTAATCGGAGGAACTTTAATGGACCAATAATAGGAACAAAAATCTTTAAAGATGGCCAATTTTGACCAAAAATTTATTTTTTTCAAAATTAAAATAGCATCTACTACACCAAAAATGAATGAGAGACCTAAAACTTTCCCAAAGTGGATTTTTTGATTTTCCCCAGCAGAAAAAGTGATTATGTAAGAGAGGGCATATTACACAAAACAATACATTCTATTCTACATGAATCGTAAATGTAAAATGTAAATGTAAAATATTAAGGGATTTCACAGGAGCCCAAAATTGAGCTACCATCCATTCTGACCCCTCAAAAGTTGCGAATGGTAAATAAAAATCCGTTTTACTAAAAAAAATCCCGGAGAAAAAAATATGAATTTTTTTTTATTTTTTTATTTATAAAAAAAGCTTTATGTGCTTTAAAGAATGATATTGCACGATATGTAATTTTTTGCTAAAGTGAAATCCCTTACTTCTACAGCAAAACAAACGTTGCACGCCCCCGGATTTAGTGCGAGAATAGACGAAAAAGATAAAAATTATTTATGAAAAGGAGAAAATTCTTCCAATATCTAATTTTTTTTATTCAATACAAGTTAGTATATAATAATGTGGGTAATTATCCTTAACCTTTGCTGAATGTTATTTTTAAACACATTATATGTAAATATATCAAACTGAGTAATGCCACTTAATTTTAAATTTCCTTAGTTTATCTCTTGATTTTAAAGTTGACAAAATGTATCCGTGTCTTTGGTTATATTTGTAAACCTTACAGGAAACCTCTCAAACTAGTTTCACTGCCCCTTTTTACAGATTGGGAATGCCATGGATATTTCTCTAATTTCAAAGGCTCATTCTTTGCTTTCATAAGTTCGTTATCTGACCATTATTGTAAGATTGGAGGACCTGAAATTTCTATCTTAGAACAATCAATCATATTCATGAAATGAAAAAAAAGTTTATTTTCATAATTTTTTTTTTACTTCAGTCCGAAACCTTTCTGGACAAAAAAAAATTTTGTTCTCGGGATTTTTTTTATTAAAACGGATTTTTATCGATCATTCGCAACTTTTGATGGGTGAGAATGCGTGATAGCTCAATTTTTGGCTCCCGTGATACCCCTAATGTACATGTTTTAATTGGATCTTCGTGATAACACAATTACTGCACCTTACAAATTTTCCCGATTACTACGATATTCGTGATTCCTTTGTTCTACATATTTTATTTTGTATTTATAAAGTTGTGACAGTTAGATTCATATAATGATACAAAGGCATTGTATTGAAAGGAAAATATATTTTATTTATGAATTGTTGTAATTAAAATACTTTGAAAAGATTTTAAATTTTTTCAAAATCATTACAATTAATGAGGGCACTGATTTCTTTCTTTTGTTATCCAATTTGATAACATGTTTGCCTTGAATATCTTGTAGACATCATACGCGAGATACTTTAAAAAAAATATGTGTCATCTTTATATTTTACTATTTCTGGAAATGAAGCATTCAGGGCTAAAATCTTCTCTACGATTTTGGAAATCTATTAATAAGAATCTTATGATACATACTATGGTCTATGTATTATAAAATACTTTTGAAGGATAATAATCTGTATATATATATTTATATAATAGGGGAGGTTGAAACTTTGCAAGGGTGTCAATTTTAGGGGGGTTCATATTTGGGGCTTATTCGATACCCAAAACACAAAAATTGTTTTTTTTTTTGGAGCTGGGGAGACTAGATAAGGGGCTAAGTTTTAAATCAAAAAGGGATTGGCGTCTAAAAAAACCAATTATACGTTGTTGTTTTTTTCAGGTCCAAAAAATGGATTTACAATGGAATAGTATCCAGTCTCAAAAGGCTGTCATCAAGAAGGAGTGGACCAAGCTCGAGTCTGACTACATAGTTAAGGTTTGCAAGGGATTTCAGCTTTGCATTGAGACAATTATTAGAGCTGAGGGCTCACATATTGAATAAAAGTAGTACCGATCACTATTTTTAGATGATTTTGTAAAATAAATGTCATCACAAAACCTTTTAAATTTTATTTTTTTACCTTGAAAAATTGAAAATAATAAAATGTATACAACTAGATATGATCAATCCTGTACATATATTTCCTTAACCTTTTTAAATATGACGCAGAAGCTCAATTGCAATACTATTTCTTCGATCAGGTATCTAGGCAGTCTTAAAATACACTCAAAAATGACTTAACGGAAAACTTAATTAAACAAATATATAAAGAACCAGAAAAACTATGATTTATTAATTTAGATTGTAATGACGTATATTGTGAAGAAGTATTTAAAGAACAAATTTTTCTCTTCAGTAATTAAATATTATTGACGTGCGACACTTATTGCTTAATAATTTTTCATATGTAAAGTTTATGTGTTCCGTCAACTACCCAAATATATTAAAATCATCTTCAACCTTACTACTATTTAATGTCATAAACCACTAGTACCGGCAATTCATTAGCAGGAATTTTGAATTCTGAACTGACAACATTCGTTTTTTTTTGTATAAATAAAAATTATTTACAATTTTTTTTTTTTCATTTTTATAACAGTATTGGAAATATACTCCAGCATAATTTCCTGCCTCTGGCGATAAAATTATGTTACTACTATAAACATAGAGGCAAATTCAAAAGAAATTTTTTATCGAATCAAAACACAATGAAGAGATTTGAAATTTGCCCTACATATTAGTTAATTGATATGTTAATCCTTTAGTAAAAAAAATAATTCATACCTTCTTTATTTTCAGAGATATGGACTGTACTTTTTTGGGACGCTATAAACTGATTCGATTGGATATATTTTCTTCTTTTTGCATTTAATAAATAAATAACTAAGGAAGTGCAAATTAAATAGTTATTTTCTTTCATAATTTTAAATGATTTCTGGACATGATATACTTCATGACATTTGGGATAAAGACCCACATTACATTTAACACAAAGCTTTGTCCTTACAGTTTGGACATCTTCTGGATTAACACTGCTGTATCCAATGATGTGTTGCCTTATATCGGATTTCTTCAAATGGAGCAACATAATTTTTTCTCTAATTAAACTTTATCCCATATTTTTTCAGAAGGTAAAGGGACAATTTACTTCTTAATTGTAGTTGTCTTGTTTCCTTTCCTTTTTTATATTCCAATGCAACCGTGCTTTACCACAACGACATCAATAAACAATAAGAAAATACACCACCACGATTTTCTTTGACGCATTCTTGTCCGGTAGTTTGCAATCTGTTGGTCGTTTTTATCGACACCACCCATGTGTATATTGTAACTTTGTACAATAATCGGGCTTTTTCTTGTTATGTGAGATTTTACCTTAGTTGAACTAAAATTGAAAGCAGCATTCAGAGTATTGTTATCCTTTTACTCCATGACAAATATTTTCCGAAGTCGAAAATTTATAAGTACCCTTCGAAGATTTTCTAAACTCCCTATGTTTAGGAAAAGGTAAATCGATAAGTGTATTGTCGCAGAGAGCTCCTGTTGCACAAATATTCATCCTTGATGGTCGTTCTAATAGTTTGATTGAAGTGAAGTATTTATCAAAATAAATGTTTTGGCCTTTTCCTTTGGGTACTTTGGCTTTGGTCATAAGATCCAAGACAACATTTCTTCCCTCTCCTAATTATGAGGTTTTCTCATGCTCATTTCTTCCTATATAAATATCAATATATACCCCTTGGATGAACACAAGGTACATTTTCAAAACCAAATCTGATAGTGTTTCCTTTTATGAATTGATTTGCAAAGGGACTACAATAATAAGGAATCATAGATTCATCAATAAAAAGGATTTCATCCAAAGAATGAAATTTAAAAAAAAAATATTTCAGATGCTTTATTAGGGGCATAAGTTTGAAAAGACAATTGGTTCAATCTATTTTTGAATTGTTTTTTTCAAATGCATATGACGAAGGAATGACTCAAATCTATTACAACGAATGGACCCTCTCAATATTGGGGACAATCTGACTCTTGATTCCAATACATCCTTTTATAAGGATATTCAGGGTAACCAGAAAGCTTGAATCCTCAGATAACAACAACAACAACGTTCTTCCTTATTCACATTTAAAGTTTTGTTAAGCTAGAAGGGATATAAGTGTGTTTGGTTGAATAAATTGTCCATAAATCTATCATCTAAAAATAATTTGAATACCTCAAGTTCTGATTCCAAAGAGACAACTTTTTGATGTAGCAATATATTTCCTTTAAAAAAAGTATTCATGCCAAAGTTTGGATCTTTAAATGACCATTAAAACTGTTTCCTTTTTTTTTAGCTTTTAAAATTGTCTTGTCTTGTACGTTCTTCACATTCATCGGAGGAATGGGGAATTGAAACACATTTTGTATTTAGAAGAAGCGGGCAGAGATTGTTTATATTTCCTGTCATTTCATCATCCAAAAAATCGGGATCGAAGTCCAAAACTGGATTGCTTTGATGATCGTTTGGAATATGAGAGTGATATCCCCCGGTTCAAGCTCGCTATAATCAATTTCATCTAAGATTTTTAAGACCTTGGTAGTGTTTAGTTTAAAACCAAATAAAAACGCGCCCCCCTCAAAAAAAAAAGGATATGGATTTTTGAGAGTATATAAATATTCAAAATAAAGTATTATTTAATCAATTCTTCAAAAAAGACTGAGGGCACTAAATGTTTTATAGATAATAACATAATAATTTAACGAAAAAAAAAAGAGTCTACTAACAGAGTTCGATTACGTAAAGGAGCCATGATAAACAAAAACTTTTACTGACCGCAGAGAAAAATAAGTTTAATAAAATAGATAATGATGACATATCAACTGGATAATCAATCCTAAGGGACTTTCATTTGTGATATTTTTTACATCTCTAACTGATAAAGAGAAAAACATAATTTTTTTCTGTATCATTTTTGGGACGCTAACTACTTAACATTGGTGGATATAAATTATACGAGTATTAATGTAGATAAAGAATTAGAAGTTGTATGATATTTTTCCTTGAATTCTTGATAATGTTCCCTTTTCAGGCCATAAAAATGTATTTTTCAATTCTACTAATTTGTTCCCACGATTCCCTCAACTCACATTTCCCATTGAACTCATGAACTAAACCAAATAATTACTACTACGGAATATTTGTTTAATTGAGAAGGGGACCCGATTGAGTAATATCAATAATTCACATATTTAATTTATAACTACGGAGGTAGTTGTGTTTCTAGCTCGTAATTTCAATTCTGGAGAAAATCCGTATTTAATTATTTAGTAATATAATTTTCACTTAACTATAGAAAATTAATTAAATTCAACGTTAAATACATTTGGCTAAAAGTTTTAATATTTATGCCTTGCAAATGATTGATATATGCCAGGTGGTCCATTCTAAATCTAAACACTGACTGATTCAATGGTTAATGAAGGTTGAGTAATTGAAATTACTTCATATTTTGATAAATTAAAGAATAAACAATTTGTTACAAAACAAACATGAACTCTCTAGTTTACGTGCAAGTTAAGCTACCAAGGGCGGCTACATTAATGATTAAGAGACCTCAGATACACATCAATTTATACTACTAATTTTGTTGAAATTCTATTGTTAATTTATAAATTATATCTCGTTGAAGTTTTAAATTCAAAGTGTTTAGACTTTAAAGGCCCACTCGGTACATGGATAATAAATTATTCCCAGCAAAGACAAAAAGTTGGTTTATTCATATTTAAGTTTAGTTGTTGTGAGTTGGATCAGGTTAGGGAATTCAAAAAAGCTAGACCCGCAGGCTCTTAAAAACCCACAATTACACCATTAATGATAATGATAAAAATGAAGAATATAACAATTGATGAAATAAATGTAGGCTGTTTTTTCTCTTTTTGCTCCTTCAATTCAATAAAGAAAACTAAAAGTTCACAGCATTTATTATTTCCCAGGATCACAAAATTTTAATATTTGCTTCCTGGGATCTTGCTCTAAGACAATTTCCCCGGAAATAAAAAAACTTAGTAGGTAATAAAATATTTATTTTGCTATATTGAATATAATATGTCTGTATAATGAATGCATAAAAACTTTAAAAAATATTGGCTTCTTTAATTCAATGGTCACGCAATATTTGAAAATAACAACGGATCTATCTTTTTTATAATTGTTATATAAATATAGGAACAAACTACATACAAATAACTACTTAAGACCTGCTTTGAGATACACATCAAATAAGATTTAAAAAAAAAATTGAAAATGAACGTGGAATGGTTCAATTTGAAGAATGTTTGACAGATTAGATGTCTTGATATTTTATTGAATTAGATGCAAGTAATTTTGAAATTGTGTAAATCAATACAAATCACACTTCATAAATAATAAAGATATAGAGAGGAATTTCAGTGATGTCGATCATCAATTCTATTTTATGTCGAATAAGGACTTACACTTATGAGCGTACACCATATCCTCCGAGTTACTTTTTGTCTTTCGTACACTAGTGATTATTTTATCGTCATTGTTAGCGATGTAAATCGGGTGTATTTTATTGCTGGCCTGCTCTTTTGTAATTGGTAATCTAAATAATGAATTTTCTTATTTTTAGTTGTCATTCTTATTTAACTTCTTAGTAGTGAACTTCTTTTCATACTACGTTCAATTATATTCAAAATCTGATTGAAAATTCGTGTGTGTTCATAAAAGATTAACCTTGAAAATTTGATGAAAGGCTATAATTGTAAGTCTTTGTTGGACTCGGAGTAGAATTGGGGATTGATATAGGAGTAATTCTTGACAAAGTGATTTTTTATTTCCTTCTCCCCTCATCCATTGTAACAGCTGATTGTAGGTGAATCATTGAAAATTTTAATGGTGTGGACGAATATAAAAACTGTAAAGCCTTCTTGAACCTCATGTTCCACCAACAGGACTTTCAACTGTCTGCTGAGTGGCATTTCTTTGCAACAAGTCACGGCAAGGGACCTTCAGATGGTGTCGGTGGTACTATTAAAAGAGAACCTACAAAAGAGAAACTCCGACATTGTTATAAAAGTCAAATTACAAAGCCGAATGATTTATTCAAATATGCACGGGACAATATGAAAATATATTTTTGCACAGAAGAAGATTATGAAAAAGAAAATACTATTTTAAAAGAAAAGTGTGGTCTTTTTACGTAATTTGTGTTAAAATGGAGCAACTGCAAGCGCAATTATGACCCAACTTTGAGCGAGCCTAGAACGGCCTAGGTGAAAAACGTAACCACTCATAGTCTAAGACGTCACTTTTGTTAAAAATTTCCAATTTGATATATAGTACCGACTGTTGGGGGAAAAAACAGAATTTGACTAAACACAAAACCACTCATCTACTATTACGTCCATATTAAAAGTGTGGTGGAAGTCAAATATCATTTGTACATGTGTTATTGTATAACCTTGTATTTCTATTAACCTTGGCTTTACCTTAGAATGAGGCTTACTGGAAAGGGCTATTGTCGTTTTGGAATTCCTTTTTGTTAGCTGCTCTTCCACTGTTGGTAGATAATGAGCCTCTAAATTTTAATGATCTCTTCAGAAGTAAAGATGAGCTAATAAAGCATTCGGGAATAGTCTCCTTAGGGCAAATAAGCTCATTCCTATACTTGCCGTCTTTAAATTTTGTTACGGTATTTTGTTTGCATACGATATATAAAAAGAAAAAAAAAGAAAAAAAAAAGAAGCAAGTATGGTTCCACACACCCCATTTTAAATTGCGTTGGAGGCTCTTAATATACAATATGTTCGAGAGAAACTCTTAAAAATGAAATTATCAACCCACCTCCCAAATTCTTTTAGTTTCCAAATGAATTCCAAAAGCAGAGTAAAACGAACACGGACATCGATAAAGTGGGATGGATATCGGTCATGAGAAATCCATTCACCAATTCAAGAGAGAGTCTCACTACGTCAACAATGTTCACCAGCAAGTCGAAAAATGATGTAAAGGAGAGGCTCTGCTCTTTGTGTAAGGATCGCACGGAATCATCCTGCCATCTTTTTTATCAAATAGTAGAGTGATACTTGCAAGGGAAATTGTGGAACTGAAAATTAGGGATGCACTCGGAATAGAACTAAAAAAAGAAGATTTGGTGGTGGCTATGGGATGGACAACTCGGGTTCATCTAAAGACTGACGCAGTCATCACGAAAGTTATTTGCATTTTATACCTCGCCCGGACTGTGGGCTATATAATAAAGACGACAGGACTCGAGGATTTCATTGACAGACAACTGAGGGTGCTTCAACCGTTTTGAACAATGTTGTTGATAGATAATTTGTATGAGAACTAGGTCGAGATCCTCTCTTCTCTTCTATCGCGTGGTAGCTTGCCTATCAGATCTACCAGCTTTTATATGCCATATGTTTATTTTGTATCATAAACACTTCAACACATTCCTTCAAATGTTTTTTTAGTACGTTCCTGGGGTCTTTAACCAACCCCTAACATACAAATCAATTTATTTGGACTTTGTAGTTACTACAAATATTTTTAGAAGCATCAGTGAACAAATTCGCTACTTTTTCACTATTGTATTTAAGACCTGTGACCTCCATAATAAACTACAAAATTGGTTAATAATAAAAAAAACTAAAAAGTATCAATTCCAAAAAATGGGAATGAGTCTTTCTAAGATAACTGTTCATAGAAAACGTTTTTGCCGAAGAGAAGTTTAGAACATTTAGTCAAAGAATGATATTTAATATATTGATATGTCATTGCATATTTAAATTCACTTTAAAGTTATACTATGATAAATAGATATTGTTCATATTTTATACAGGGGGGATCTTAGATTAAAGTTTAAAGAAGTGGGTTGGTGAGGACATTTATTTAACAAAATCACTTAAAGATAGTGGTTGGTACAACTTTTATTCAATATGGACCTCATAGATAAGATATCTTACTATACTATTCCGCGATGAGTATATATGTGTATTCTTTTGCTGAGTAATATTTTTTATTAAATATATTCATCAATGATCATCAAATAAACACAATTGTCCATTAAATTAATTTATTGATTCTTCTTTCGAAGTTTCTATTTTTTTAATATATTTAGTGGACGGTTGTCATAATTTTTTTTCTAAATAGGGATGTACCGATATGAAATTTTAAGCTGATTCTGATAACATCTTTATAAACAATTCCGATTCTGTTTTAGAAATAAAGGAGTTTCATAAACAAATATCAAAATTTTTTACCTTTTTTAATGTTTAACCATTTAATATTTACGGATAGGAAAAAAACACATATATTTTTGAAATATAATGCGTTGTTAATAAACTTAAATTTTAAAAATTAAGTTACTCTCCGTGCACAGGAGTCAATTAATTTTCTAGTTGGCTCATATTATTTAAAGTCATCCACCTTTCCCTACGGTTGTTAATATAATTTCAACTGACTTATTACTAAAAAAAATCTAACAAGTTTTTTTATTTTACTGGTTTGGCCCGCTTGAGATCAAATGGTCTTTAACTGTCTGCAGTTCATAATTGAGTTTTATATGTTTGCCCTAGGAACTGAAATGTTTATCAACCAGTGCTCGAGTCTGGACTTGTGCATTTTTAATGTACCCGGGACGAATACTTATGACTTGAACTTGACATAGGAAATATAGACTCGACTTCAATTCTGCTATATTCAATATTCTTCAACAAACATACAAAAAAAGAAATATTTATTGTTTTCAACGTAAACTGCTCAAGCCTATTTCTACCATTATGGACTTTTTGAACGAACTATGCCATAATTTAAATGTATTAGGAACTAAAAATTTGTTACTTTCAAGTAAATTTCCTTTTCAAGCCTCCAAATTTGTACAATCTGTCTATCCTCGTCCCTTCATTAATTTTTTTAAATTTGTTTTTATTGTCGTGTTTTTATTTATTTGTAACCATCAGTTTGTCTCCAAAAATGATCTCAAATAAGTTATTTTATGCATAGGTATAGGCGGAATCGGCATTATTGATCCGATTCCAATACTTCAAAAAAGGCCAATTCTTGTGGATTCCAATATATCGGTACGGGACATATCGATATATCTAATAGCGGTAAGAGCCAACTGTTAAAGCATCCTCATTACAACATCAATTAATGATCTATTATTCAACACTTAAACATTGCAATATGTAGCGAATAAACGCTATGTATGTAGTCCTCTGCCATGGCATCCCATTGCTGGCTGACAGTTGCTTTTAGGGCCTCAGTTTTTGGATGATAGACAATGCAGCCTTTACCCTTAACATGCACACAAAAGGTGTAGTTGAGGGGGTTATTATTATGGCTCTGGATGGGCCAAAATTGTCCAAAAATAATTCAAAGGAACTCAAAAGACTTCATTCAAAAGAGTCATGTAAAGGTGGAGATAGATTTCTTTCCTTTCTGCAGTCAAAAGTGGCCTCTCCACCCTATCAAGGCTCCTTCCTGCCCCTTTTTTGATAGCTGTCGGGTCTGTCTGGTTTAAAACGTGGATATCTCTTGCATGAGCCCTAATGAAAATGAGGGGATTGCCCTGGGCTGTTTTCTTTAAGCCCTCTGGATCCAGTTTGGCGTTTTGTACATAAATTTTCTTCCTCTCCAACATTGCAGGCTTGCTGACAGCGTAGAAGGTAGTCCTAGAGATGCCTAATTGCTTGAAGAGAATGATTGGAAATTTGCCGATCATGTTACAGGCTATTTCTCTCAACTTGTACGTAGGATAGAGAGCTCACGTTTGGTTTGTTTTGTAACAAATTGTTTAAGCTTTAATATATCCAAATATGATTTAATTTAAATTCCTCAGCTTTAATTAATTATTCAAATTAGAAATTTTTCAGACTTCCATGGACCACCTTGTACCTATTTGTTTTTCTCACAGATAAACCAATGATTACAAGGTAACTTGCCACTTAATTATGATTTTTCAACTATCATTTTCAATTATTTTTCGTTAATAGTATATGCATTTACAGTTCTATGGAAATAACAATACAAATAAAATTGTTTTTGCAATTAATTAATTGCAACATGATACTCTTGATGTTGCATTCAATTTAATTTTTAAACAAATAGTTTAGCCTAAGTTACTAATTCTTTAAAAAACCAATAGATCGGTTCGAAATTTAACGTAAATTAATAATCAACAAATAATTTTTAAATTAAAATCATATTCATGTACAGGTCGTTAAAATCAAATTGTCACTTACGTGCACTGGCCATTTTTATAATGTAGCTGTCCGATGGTGTCTTTTTTCTGCCAGAAGAAAGGTTGTTGTATCAACAAACTTTTGTTTTTGTCATCAGAGCAACAGCTGCTTTATATATAAAGAAGATATAATTTACATATGAGAAACGGTGTTGCTCTGTGACTATGATTTTTGTCACAAGAACGTGGAGATTTCAAATTGTGCTTCTTTGGATTCAGCAAATCGCTACAGATCAATTTTGGATCTGGCCAAAATACTCCCTGAAGTTGCTGAGTGACTTCTGCTATAATTTCAATGGGAAGGAAATATGATTCCCCCCAGCAGTCTGGATCCTAGTCCAATCGATAGGGCTATCTAAAACATAGTAAACATATATCATTCTATAAATGACTCTCTAATTGTCTCTATCAAGGAGACAATGATAAACATGCAGAGGAAGTACCTTGTCAACACCTGATTCTCCTTCCAATACCGTATACGGCCGTGATTGATGCTGGTGGTGGACACATCATATTAAAGATCCTTCAAGTCTCCGTTGAAGAAAATGTAAATACTTCTTATTAAAAAATACTTAATATCTTGTAAGTCTTGTGGCTCATTAAATTACCTTGATATCAAGACCGATTATAATAAACACGAGTCGGTCTAAACGACTTCCAAGTCTTGACTAAAGTGTCTCAAGAGTCATGTAAAAGTTACTACTACCCTGTTGTGTTGTTAATCCACTACAGAGTATAATATACTTGTAATATCTTGAGTATGTCCTTTTTTTGCTCCACCATCTACATAAATTTTTAGTTTATAACATAATTCCTTTATTGATTTTTTTGGGGTATGGGGCTTCATTACTTCCTGAGTTATAAACAAATTTTGGAATAAATGATCGAGGTTTAAACGAATTTTTGCATGTGCTCTTATTATTTATTTAGTCTAATGATGAAAATGAAAAAGGAGGATGAAAGGAGCATGAGATGTGCCATTACCTCCATAAATAATATCATTTATCATTCTATCTCGAAGTTGGAGACAACAACACCATGAAGTTGTAATACAATTATCGCAACCTTTTAATAATAAGGAAATAACTTTTTCGAGATATTCGGAAAATAAGTTGATGAAAGGTCCCATTATGCGGAGGAAGTTGTGAGTTCATATAAAGTATTCAAGGGGAGGGGGGAAGTTGATCTGGGATCTGATGGATGAGGCCAAAGGAGATCACATATCATTATGTAAGGTATTTACAAAGACTTAGATTGTATGATTTCAATAATTTAAAAACTTATAATTGCTTCAAACATACATAAGTATAAATAAACAGTAAAAACTGCAATGGCATGAGATGTGGTCTATTCTTGGCGCATTCCTTTGTTCTACGGATTGACTTCAAGCACTTCACACTCTTTATACTCTTAACTTATACAATGCACTCAATAATGAAGCATAAATTTTATAAATAATCGAAAAAGTTAAAACTCTTTTCTCTAACTATTATTTTAGATTTTGAATTTTTACAGATATAAATTATAAATTGCAAAAGTTCATTCGTGCTGATTGGATCATATGTAACAACTCCTAAGGGCAAAATAAATTTTATAATAGGCTTGGAAAAAGTGATTTCGTAGTTTTACTTTATTTCAATGCTTGATAAGAAGTCTTACAATCATCCGATTTAATCCAAGTATACCCATTCTGTTCGATAACTAATTGTCCCCTCCTCGTATAATCCCTTGTCCCTATTATCCAAAAACTTGGACAACCAATTTTACTTGGTGCCAGGTCTTGAATCTGGGATGGATGCATAAGAACTTCCCATCAGAGCTTCCAGAGCTTCTGGTGCGTCATTAAAGATGTGTACAGCTTGTCGTTGTATCGCCCCCGTATATATCCCAAATTTTCTTGGTCGCTTTCGACGCGTTTTTCCCTTTAATAAACAATCTAATATTGGTTAATGTTGGTGTAACTAAACATCCCAGCAAGGTATTGCTATTAAAATTTAATAAAAAGTACTCTAGGGTTAACGCTTATATATTCTTTAAAAAAAGTCAATTATTCTTTCTTGGATCCCTTAATGTTTTGTTCTTACTTAACTCGGTCAAGGTGATCTGGACCACAAAACTAATTAAAATATATTTATACATGACGAGGTTCATCAAACTCTTCCCTCATATTCTGAGAATGTTAATACCATAAATTATAACATTCCTAAAATATGTTTTAATGTTAGATTTGATATACTTCTTTCAATATTTAATAATCCGTAATTTTGAGTTCAATTTATTTAGTACATCTCTTTCACACGGTGTTATCTCGATAACACAAAAATAGCCTATATATTTTGTCTTCAGCTGTCAATCCCTGCTCTGACTTGATACGTCATAATTTATGGTTTTTGATAAATAAAAAAGGTAATAAGTTATGAATACGTATGCTCCGTTTCCAAAAGTATATTAATAAAATTTCTTGTGGTACATGTATATGTTTTGACCATTTTATTATTTCTATTTGTTATTATATTAAATATATATGCCATTCATTCTGAAAATTCTAGAGAAATTATATGACAAGGATAGCCTGTCAGTATTTAAGGAATAAATAGCACTTAATGTTACTGACTTATTCGGCTATCTACCAAATGATTTCGGGCCCTATTTCTCTTTCTTTTTATAGGAAAGGTTGCGTGTTCACAGAAGGAATTAGAAGGGATATTGACCATATTTAAAGACAGTTCCTTTGGAATGAAAAAACACCTTGTTTATCGGAAAAAAGACTTCATACTTTAGTTAAGGACTGATGAGTCGTTCTATATAATACAAAAAATAGCCCTAACACTATTTCTTACTTAGAAGATTTAGGCTGTCTCTGGAAAGAATAAGCTATTATTTTAAGAAGAACACGGGATTTTCTGTGATGTGTTCCGTCGCGTAGTAGTTAGCTTCTAAGACCTCTAGCCGGATCTATTTTTTATTTACTTATTTTTTGTTTTGTTTTGTCGATGTTGTAAATAATGCATTTCTTCATTATTATTTGGATAAAATGTAAAATAAGTTATTCATTAATTGATTGAAAAAGGAGACGGGACAAACAATAATAATGATAAAATACGTAAACTCAACTTCACATATTTTTCATAAATTGGATGTTCAAAATGATTTAATATGTCTACTTTTCTTCTCCAGTGTTTTTAAACCTATTAAAAAAGCTTTATCAACTGTAATAATCCAAACGTTATATTTAGAAGAACAAATACCTAGAATATTGAAAAAAAAATATATATATATATATTTAATTTAAAAGATGATTACGTTATGTTCCACAAAAACATATACTTGTCTCCTTGAATAACAGTTAAACGCAAAATAAATGAAACAGACACCAGAATTAATCTTCAATGATGAATGAATGTGTTTTATTAATTTAATTTAGACATCACAGGTAGACATATGCTTTTGTATTTTATATTGCTGATTTCTAAAAGCTGTGATGATCACTTTTATGAAATAACCAACTATAGGTACGACATTAGCTCCAACTCTTGTTGAAATGGTGAATACAGCAAATCCTGAAGTGAGACACATTGTCTGAATTTACAACCTCAGAGTCTCAGTTTTCCATGTTCATTAATTTTCTTCTTAAGCTCAAGAATTAGTTTAAATTCTTAAATTTTTTCTACTAAAAAAAGTATTTGGAGTTGTGGCTTATTTAAGTGTTATATTAAGTAAGCCGGTTGAGTATTCGGTGAGATATTGATGTTTGAATTGAAAAAGTAGTTGGGGGAGTTGACCCACTCTTGTTGGAGCAACTACAGACGCATATCAAAAGGTAAAAGGGAAGGAATTTATTTTTTTAATATTATAATTCATTATGTATGAGTAGATAAAATAACTTCAATATTATTTAAATATTGAAATAGTAGGAAATTATAAGGCCATGGTGAATTAATGATGTGTTTACACTGATGTCATAAATTGCATCATAAGTGAAGGCAACGCATTCTTAAGGGCTCATAGTTGATATTTTGACTGGTGTACTTCTTAAAAAACATAATCGGATAAGAACAATTCGTATAAAACATTTTCGTATAAGAACATTTCGAATAAAACATTTTCGTATAAGGACATTTCGTATAAAACCATTTCCTATAAATTTATGAGGAAACGGTTGAGTGACTTTAGTAATTGTCATTTTGTACCCCGAATATTGGAGGTGTTTTTGGGTACCGTCGATACTTAAGTAACCTCTAAGAGCCCTTCATAACCCTCACTTGTAGCACGAATGTTGGGGTTTTTTTCGGATATTGGCGGGTCTAAAAAAGGAATGCAATTTACTGCCAAAATATTAAAAATATAATTAAGAACCTCTCACAATTGTACCCAGAATGTTGGGGTTATTTTCGGGTACCGCTGGGTCACAAAGCGGGCTGCTGCCCACAGCTGATACTTGAAGAAACTACTAAAAGGCACTAACAACCCCCCCCCTAAAATAAGGAAATTTATATTTGTACTAGAAAATTTAATATTTGAAATTTAAAAAAATTTCAATTTTTTTTTCGAAAAAATTTAATTGTCTCTGAATAGCTATGAATTTTTGTAATTTTTCTTCCAAAAATTTAATATTAAACTTTTTTTTTTAAATTTATATTTGAAATTTAATTTTAAGAATTTTTCCAAAAAAACATTTTTTTTTCTGAATAATCTGAATATATCTGATATTTAGAACTGACTTGCAGGACTGAACTGGTCCAGACTGAGACTAAACTGGGAGGGACTGCAGTATTCAGTCCTCAATAAGGACTCAGAAAATACTAGACTCCCCGTCATGCCCATCCTCCCTTCAAGTGTTGAACGTACTTATGAGTCGTGTTGTCTAGGAACTTATTTATTCGGTCCGGTCCAGTTTTAGGACCGGTACTATCGCCCCTTGAGACTATAAGTCTATAAGTGTTTCAATCCTCAGGACTTTAAGTATTAGAACGGGTTTAAAAGAAAAGAACTAAATAAAGTTGAATGACGTCATCAAATACTGACCTTAATAAGTGTTTAGGACGGATAGTTAGGATTGAAGCGGACGGGATCGAGACAAAACTACTCATATGAAGATTCACTGCATCAAAGGGAGAATAAACAATCATTCTTTTGATGGAGTGAAATGTGAAATTATTCATCAATTTGCTCATACTAAAAAAAATGATATTCAAAACTGTACTTGCAGTGACAAAACGTCATAAAAGACTGTACCCAACCCATACCGGAACTCCTCTAAATTTATTCTCTATAAAAGAATGACAATCAAATTTTTAAGTTGACTTCCTTCTACCACTTCAATCAAAAATCCTATGGACATGTGAGTGACATCGAACGTCATATTGTTTTATATTTTTAGTCCGAAATGCATCGCAAAATATTGATATATTTTATCAACAACACTTTTGCATCATGCATCAATTTTGTATAATTGAATTTCACATCTCAACATAATTTCTACATGGTGTAATCTAATGGTGCTAGGTAAATACATTCCTTTTAAATTTATGCATTGTTTTTTATTCTTTGGTGATTTCATTCCCAGTAA
Organism: Lepeophtheirus salmonis; assembly: GCF_016086655.4. Classification (NCBI taxonomy): domain Eukaryota; kingdom Metazoa; phylum Arthropoda; class Copepoda; order Siphonostomatoida; family Caligidae; genus Lepeophtheirus; species Lepeophtheirus salmonis. Next base: position 23,894,768 of record NC_052138.2, on the reverse strand, counting down.
ATTCATTCACGGGCATTTCATTTTCATTTTGAAGAAGGAAATTTTTTGAAGCCACAGGGTTTATTTTTATAAACTAGTTAGTAGTTTTATGTAACGCTTTACATGAACTTACTTATTGCTCACGTAGATTTGATTTGTGATGAGAGAAAAGAAATAGATAAATTGATTGTTGTTTGATGTAAAAAGAGTAGTGATAGGCGATAGTAGGAGAAGAACAATGACAGGATTTACTTATACCCCCCAATGTACCAATAAGATCAACAGATTCCTTTCCTTAACAATATTTAAGATTTATAATGACGTCATTTCTAATCCATAAACATCATAAATCATATCCTTCTCTCATTCATCACTACTTATATACATAGACCGTAAATGAGGCTGGGGGTAATTTTATTAAATAAAATAAAACAGAAACTATCAAGCTTTTAGAGACTGGTTTTATTTTTTTTAATTTCATGACTGGCTGGAGAGAAAATTGCGCTTGAAAAAAAATCCTTTTGGCAATACAGATAGCTTGCAAACTCTGTAATTACCGGACACGAATCCAATATTCCAAATTTGAACCCCGTTTCAACTACCTATAACTTAATATGTTTAATTTTTTTTCATCTCATATTTACAATAATTATTTATCAGATATACCTTATTGGTACACATGAGAACGTCCGTTGGCTATCCCCTAGTTAGTATGTACTTACTTTTTACCTATGTATTGTACATGAAGGAGAAATCTCAGCGGACAAAAGTATACCATTAACTAAGTAAGCCTGAAAACACAGGTAGATTCATAAATATGGAATTATAATTAGGAAATGTACTTGTACATAAATATAAAATATCCATGTATGATTAAATACACTTTCCCTTTCAAGGAATGAAAGAAACATTTGTTAAGTATGTATTGTTTATTTTTGTTGAATTTTTCAAAACCATAAATTAAATGATTTAAAGTGGTACATTTAATTGTAGGTGGACTCTGGCTGTAATTCTTTCTACAACCAGAGGTAAGTATGGATCTGATGTACACGAGAAGAAGAAAAAAAAAATAGAAATCTTTTTATAGCGAAATAAATTTCTCTTCTTCATGTATAGTCTACAATCTACATGTATATGTATTTTACAAAGGGATTAATATTTAATTTAAATTATTTGACTCTTTACCTAGAGTTGTTTAAAATATTATCTGTATGCAAGCATATTTTTTTATAGTTGGCAATCTGAAAAGTGTTTATTTTATTTTCCAAAGATCACTTCACTCTTGAAGAAATATTATGTGTAAATAAAAACTAATTGTTATGGTCATGAATGATACCTTGCTAAAACGTCATGATAGAAAAGCTGTTCCCTCCAATACACTTTGTAAATTGTTCTCCAAAGTTACTCTCCGTTAGTTATGAGAATACACACTTTTGGTCACACTTTGTAATTAGATATTATTTTACAGAATGCTTTTATAATGGTTGCAGTTTAAAAATATATATATTTGGGTTGCCAACAGCAACAAAATCCAACAAAGCCATAAGTATTATATTTGATAAATGTTTTGTGGATTGTCGATAAGTGTAAGTCTTTGATGAACTCAAAGAAGAATAAATGATCCACATTGAAATAATTCTCGTCTATGTCTTTACTAGATACGGAGTGGGATTTGTATATATTTTTCTTCCCTTTTGTAGCTACCTGCAGTTACTATAATAAAATACCGTAGCCGCCAATTTTTTTATTTTAACATAATGACCGGTCATATTTTATACAATTTTTTTTCTCAATTTTGAATCAAAAATTCTAAGCCGTGTCTATCACGAATTTATATTTGTGTTATAACTCCCCAAGATATCTTATGTGTTACAAACCTCCATCCATGAGCATCCCCAATTGTATTTGTTCTATAAACTTAATTGTTCTCTCGTAAATAATAAAAAAATAATGATAACAGCTTTACAAAATAAACATTGTTCCCGTTATCAACAACAACAGCAAAAACTTCCACGCTAATAATTATATAGTATTTATTACACAAGCCGTACGTACGTATCACATTTAATTAATGTTTTTTTCGATAATTACTTTGAGCAGTGTCACCATTTTTTTAAGTTAAGATACTTCATGAATACATTTACAAATATTATTAAGGTAAAAAAAAAGTTTACTAATTTCTTAATTATGAAATTTCAATGTTACAAAAATTTTGTAAATTACAAATTTAATTTTAGAGGTGTTATATGGAAAAAAAATCATTGATTCAGCAAGAAAAGTCGGTCATTTCTTTTCAATATTTTACAAAATTCTCAATTTCTAACACAAAACTGAAAAGTGGAACAATGTTCCTCAATAGACAACGTACTCTGGGGAAATTATGTTATTAAAATCAATGTGCGTACGTTCGATACTCGGTTGTCCCTGGAGAAGGAAATATACTTAATGTATATAGACTTCAAAGACAATTGCTAGGTCAGATGGAGTAAATGTAATATTATTACATTTACTCATAATTCACTTAATCAGTGTAACTCCCTCTGACCACTCTTTTAAAAAAATGAAATAAAATATAGATTAAAAAAATTATTTGTAGAAATGAGCAAGGATTTGAATTTTTTTAAATCACAAAAAACAAACTTTTTTCTAAAAAATTTTTTTCTATCAATAGTTTTTACCAATGCCATAAATGCTTTGTTTATAAAAGTGTACATATAATTGATTCATAAAGAGATCTATAACTATCTAATGTAGCAGTCCAAAAATTCTGATATCTGGTCCGGTTTAATCTGAATTGGACTCAAAAGCCGGCCCAAATAACAATATTTGCTAAATTACATTATCATAGACAGCAATAAATTACGACATCATTAATCAATCTTCTTTTATTTTTGTAAGAAGATATATTGACAATTTAATAATAGGCAAAAAATTAAGAATAATGGCAAAACATTATGGTACATCAAACAGACGAAAAGCTTTGCTAAACTAATTCAATATAAACTTAGGTACTTCCAGTAGGTGATATAAAATTTCATACCTTTTAATAAACGATAACAGGGACCGGACCGGATTTAATTCTCATCTCAAAAAACAATACAACTCTAAGGGACAATAGTTTTATTCGAACGTTTTGGGATTTGTAACAAGTATTAGCGAAGTTTGTTCCGAAACTACTTAATTTTGACCAAAAGAATCGTCGCTTGAGCATCACTCATGAGCTATTGACAAACGACAATGATGATCCTGATTTGCTCAAAAGGATTATGACTGTTGACAAATCATAAGTATATGTTGATGATGTCAAAACCAAAGCCCAGTTGTCCCAATGGAAGATCCCAGGTGAATCAAGACCAAAAACAGCAAGGCAATTTCGATCAAAGGTCAAAGTTTTGCTCACTTTTTTTCGACTACTGTGACTGCATCAGGAGTTCTTTCCATGTGATGGTACGTTCAATAAAGAGTATTATCTTGAAGTTAGAAGCCTCTTGTGTGAAACAATAATAAGAAAAAGTCTGTAATTGTGGAAAAACGCTTTTGAACACGATAATGCCCCTGCTCATTCCTCTTGGCTTGTAAGAGATTTTTTGGCAAATATTAAATTGAATCATAAATAGTCTCCATAACAAATCTTAAAACCATCATCTTTAAAAATAGCGGTAGATTCACAAAAATATTTTTGTATTGATTAAAAAGATGTCTAGTTAAACAACATCAGTATTAACCCTTATGAAGTTTTTTCTAGTTCTTCAATTTTGCTGGCACAATACAAAATTTAGGTGCTTCATCTAATAATATTAATTTACATATATTTGTTTTGTTTCATGATTATTTAAAGCATTTTGTCACGTCTTTACTTTAATTCTCACTTTTTCTTCACGTATCATCTAGAGCAGAGTTCGACAAACATTTTTAGCGAAGATCAAAAAGAACTTGTAGTAAAATTAATTTACTCCTAACTAGTTCAGAGGCATCCACATCATTATATTAGGGGGGGGAGATTTTGTTTTTTGAAAAAAAAAATTCAAAAATTCTTTAATATTCAAAAAACAATTAAATTTTTGGAAAAACTTTAAAAATCCAAAAGTATTCACAAAAAAATTAAATCTTTTTTCCGAAAAACTTTAAAAATCCAAAAGTATTCACAAAAATTTAAAAAAATTTACAGGGAAAATTAAAAAAAATACAGAGGCATACATAAAAAGTTTCAAAAACTAAATATCAAGTATAAATTTTTTTTCCCAAAAATATTAAGAATTAATTTAAAAAAAAAAAAAAATTAAATACTGCTATTGGAATTTCTACTCAAAAATCCGGAGTTATTGACAAAAAATTAAATTTTTACCAAAATTTTGAGTAAATTTTTTTGATAATTACTAAAAAAAATTCTAGGAAAAAGTTATATTCCTTTTTTTTGGTGGGGGGCTACAGTCCCTCCAGCCCATCCTTGAGATCCCACTGTATCGGCATGTTATTTATTTAATTTAATACAAGGAATTAGTATATTTGGGTGTGGGGGGGGACATTTGGGGTTTTGAACTTTTTTGAAAAAATTTCAAAATCCTTAGTTATTGACAAAAATAAAAATAAATAAAAATAAAAATCCAGAGCCATAGACAAAAAATTTCGAAAAATTAATATCAAATATAAAATTTTTTTCCAAAAAATTTTAAAATTTAATTCTTTATAGAACTACATTTTTTTATCATGACCAAAAGAAAAATTCCAGTAAATAGTTTAAAATTCTTATTTTTTGGGGGGGGGCGCCCCTGTTGTGCCATGTTATTTATTTGTTTATTTCATTTAATTCCAGGAAGTAGTACTCCTATTACCCCAAAAACTTTTGAAATTATGTGAAGTAATTTACTCCTGTTCCCCAACAATTGACCTAGAAGGAGGTGACGTACCGTAGCTGGAGAACCACTAATCTAATTGTGAACAACTAAACTAAACAATTTGATGCTGATAAAGAATGTATATTATATTGCCGTTATGTAATTTAGTACTATTGACAACTATATCCTAATTATAATATTTCACCATAAGGTTGAATTATTAAACAATTATGTTTTTGCTAAATTAATTAACCAAAGTTTGCCTGTTTGTTTGTTTTTCTGGAAAGCCTTCTTCGTCAAATAAGAAAAGAAAAGTAAATGTTAATATATAAGCGTATATTCCTTGAAAAATTGTAAAACAGAGAAAAGTGGGAAGCTAAGCTAATTAATCAAGTCAGTTTTCAAATTGAAAATTGTATATTCAAAGGATTCAATAATGCTAAAAATATAATTTGACTGTAATATTAATATTATCAACTCTGGAACCGTTTAACAGAACCATATTTTTCTGCATGAAGTAAAATGGTTACTCAGCAGAATAGTTGAGGCCCATATCCCAAATCATGATAGTGCAATTGTTTAGAATCTGGTTGAGGTCAAAGTTCGTTCCAATTGTAGTGCACGACTCTGTATATAAATAAAGAAAAGATTTTTTTGTCTGTCGGTTGTCGACATCTAACTACTCCAAGCCATGCCTGCTGGTATTATAATAAAGGTCTTATTTTGCTTCTTCTAAGATGATTCACTTTTAGAATGATGATGCCACGTTAAAATGCTATATATGCAACATCTAAAGGTACATAGTATGCTATTTTGCATAAACATTAAAGAAAAAAAAATTATTTACCTATTTTTGTATACCATGTATTTATATGTCATAAAAGAAAATGGTCGCCTATGAAGAGAAAACTAGTTTTGTATATTATGATTACTAGTTAGAGTCATTGAATAGGAACATACTAAATTGCATAAGTTGAATAATTTCTTATTAAGGAACAACTATCTTCAAATTTACCCAAAAATATTATTATTAATCTACAGAAATAAGTGTTTCGAAGAAACTATTTAAATATATTTGTAGTTAAATTTAATATTTTTTATGCATAACTAATAAAATCATTGCTTGATTTTCTGAAAAAAATAGATTGTGACGTGCAGGCATTGGCAATAAAAAGGAATAATATAGTTTACAGTGATGGTTAAAGTATTAAGTAAATGTATTATTGAATTAATGTTTCGAATATTTATATTTTTCATTTTTAGATTTATAAGAAAAGTAACTGCAGGTCACCTGTCGAATCAGGTTTGGTATTTTGTAACAATGAAAAAGTTGAATATAGTAAATACCATAATAATGTTAATCAGACGAAGTTACACTCCTGGATTTATTATCTCTTGCTTCCTTCAATCTATAAGGATGTTCGATTGATGTTTGACTTTCCCTACACTTTTTAATAGTGACGTCAAAGAGTATAACTGTTACCGAGAGTAGGTATACATCGCCTTCCTTGACTGATACTGTTATTATACTCTATGATGTCAAAATATGTGTATCTTGCCTAGCAGTCGGTACGGTACATCAAATTGAAAAAACCTTGTATTTCTATTAAACTTGGTGCTTCATATACCAATATAGTATAAAAAAAGGAAGTATAATATACATGTTTTTGACGCCTGATAACTCAGGGCAATGTTGGATACTACTGATAGTAGATAATAAAATTTACATCTTTCCAGTAATGGGAGAACATTTGTTCTCAGTTAAGGAGGGAGAAAAACATTCATTTATGCACTTCTAACATACATATTTAATTTATCAATTCGCCAAAGTTTACAACTAGGCTTTATTTTGTAATCAAGAGTCTATGTCAGTTGAAAAATTGACTGTTAAATCAGATTAATATTTAAACATATATAACAATTAGTTGGACGACTGGATGGGGATTGCAAGTAGTGTTGTGATGGCCCTTATGAAACACCACTGACCAGTTCGCTCTATTCCAGTCTCACTTGTCGGTCCCGTATTCAGGGGCTTCTTCAGGATTATATATACATAAATATAAAAGGAAAGGGGGGAGAAAAGTATATTATCCATCGTATAAATATTCATTAATGAGACAGGGAGTACTTTAGTACTGGAGTGTAAATTATATCTTACGTGCCTGGGAGAGGAAAAAAATAAAAAAATCCTTAGCTATTCACAAAAAATTAAATTTATTGGGAAAAACATTTCAAAATTGAAATTACCATACAAATTTCGAGTAAAAAGCAAAAATGACTTAATTAGGAGCAAGGGCTCCAGCCCCTCCAGATGCCCCAAGTATTAGTGCCGAGAATGTGTTTAAACACAGCAGTATTCAATCTAAGTTTAACATTAAATATATATTTATTTGAATTGATTTGTTGCTAACGACGCTCATGAGAATCTTAATAATATATTTTTTTTTTGTTTTCCTTAGATATGAAGTGCTTTAAATATTGATATTTGTAGCTTTGAAACAAATTTAGTGTGTTTCAATGCGTAAAAATACTTTTTTTTGACATACTTTCTTAAATATTATTATATTTTGTATATATTGGCACAAAATTTGAGACTTGTAGATTAAATTTTTATTTAAAATATCACTTCAATAAAATATATTGCTATCAAATAGATCTAATTTGGACAACAACTTTACAACTTTTTTTTTGCGACCTACTAATTTTTCATGTTATCTACTACTAAAAGAATAGTTAACAAATATGTGTAAAAATTTTGAGACATATATATCATTTTTTTGTTAAATAAATTAATTATCATTTTTATAGAAGGAAGTATGGAATTTAGTCAAATATTTTAGAGTCTTCGCATAAATGGGTTAAAGAAGGTAAAGTCAATTCCTCGTGATCCCATTGAGGGTTTTAAATTATTCCTTTAGATAATAAAATAATTATAGAACTAAGTAAAAATAATTTATGAACTCGTATTATATTGCTTTATAATGAAAACATGAATATTTATTGCAAAATATGTGCAATGCTCTAAATAAACATCTTGTATAATTTATTTGTCTTAATATACTATTAACATCTTTATTAAAAACCGTTGGTACCTGTGTCAAGGACTTGACAGTCTTTCAGACTGACACATCACTAGTTACAAGGACATTTTTAATGCAGTTTTTTATGTTATGAAATTCCTGCGTTGGATCAGGATATAAGTGCATACTACAGTAAGATACTTTAAGTAGGTGACTATTTGACCAGATTTGACTATAGTAAAATCAAATAACAATATTAAAAAAAAAAGTTATAAGAAATATTCAATAAAATACATCCGTCAGTATTTGGGACCTGTTTAGTCTTTTACTCTGTTAAAAACCTGTAATTGATGCACAAAACTTTAGAAATATATTCCCATATACATATAATTTTCATAATTTGGTTGCAAATCCTTTTTATTTTATTACACATGATATTTTACTTTGTATTTAATTCAAATTTCTACAAAAAAAAAAAAAACAACAACTTTATAACATGTTGATGATTTTATTTAAATTATGTAGAGACATATCTGAAGCAGACAAAGATTTATTTATATTTTACAAGATAAAAAACATTATATTATGTGCATTGAGAAAATTGTTATAACGGACATCTTGTAATTTTTTGATATAATATATAAAAGAGTACAAATCATATTTGATATACTTTAGACATATTGGTTTTGGAAATGGAACAGTTGGATAGTTGATATTTGAAAAATGTTTGAAGCATGTCAGTATGATACATTAAACGACTCTTTGATGTATTAGTACAAAAACTTACAAAATGTCACTTTTTGAAATTAAGAGTGTTACTTGTCCAGGATATGTTGTGTACTAAACACTATATGGTGCAAATTACAACTTTTATTATTGAATTGTACAAATTACGATCTTATAGAGTCTTATATGATTTAAACATTGCTTAGTTGAATTACCAACTATCAGGGGCGTCCGTAGGGGGTAGGCTGTTTGGGCTGGGGGGGGTTCTAGCCCCTCCCAAATTAAGGAATTTTTTCTTTTGACTAGAAAATTAAATAAATATACAGGGATTGGGGATCAAGTTGTCGCCTACTTTAAACCTTGATAACTTGAAGACAACATTATCAAATAAAAACCGGTTACCAAATAGGAAAGCTATTCTCGTCAGCTGACAATACGTAGTTCAGTTAGCATCATGCCGTCATCATATGAGGAGATAAAGAGCTATAAGTGGAACAAGGAGCTTTCGAGGTCCGCCGTAGTCATGGTATTGGTTAATAATGGAGGTGAAATCTCCAATTCAACGATTGCTTCAACCTTAGGAGTGAATTTACGGACTGTTCAGCGTATCTGTAAGAAGCTAGAGGACACCTGGGATGTTGATGCCACCATAAAGAGGGCACCCAACGAGGAGGGCGCCGACAGGAAGGTCAGGGACACCGACTTTGTCAACAAGGTGAAGAAGATGTTTGAGGATGACCCTTCCAGGTCCATGAAGGCCATGGCGAGGGATCTGGGCTGCCATGAGAAAACAATAAGGGACTGCGTATCTGAGGATTTAAGGTGCAGGAGCTACAAGATGCAGGGGGCCAGATCTTGACCCAAAAGGCAAAGAACAACAGGCTGATGAAGTCAACAAAATTGCTCAAGCACCCAAAGTAGCCCGGGATGCTGTGGTTTTTCTCTGATAAAAAAAATTCTGTCAAGATCAGAAGGTCAACAAGCAGAACAACAGGTGGATAGCCACCTGCACCAGCCATGCGAGGAAGGTAATGAAGACCAAGTTCCCTGCAATGGTCATGGTGTTCGGGGTGGTCAGCAGTAAAGGGCATGTTATGCCTCCCCACATGTTTGAAACGGCCCTAAAGGTCAATACAGAGGTCTACCTGGATGTTATAGAGAAGGTGGTTCTGCCCTGGATCCAAGGGAGGGCTGGAGACAGGCCCTGGGTGTGGCAACAGGACTCAGCACCCTGCCATATGTCCAAAATCTCCATGCAGTGGTTAACCGAGAACTATTATGACGTCGTAACCAAGGATTTGTGGCCTCCTAACTCTCCCGACCTTAATCCTTTGGACTATTTTGTCTGGGGCTATGTCGAGAGACATACCAACAGACATCCCCATTGCACCAAGGCCAGCCTGATGGACTCCATCAAGGAGGTATTCGGCAACATGGACAATGAGATGGCCAGAAGAGCCTGCAGCCAGTTCAGAGGCCGTATTGAGGCTGTTATTGATACCAACGGTGATTATATCGAATGAATGGCTACTCTATACCTATATGCTCGTCATTGTTTTGATTTTCAATACAAAAGTTAAAAAATGTATATTTTGTGTTGTTTTTTATAGAAAAATATTTTGGCGACAATTTAATTCCCACTCCCTGTATTTTTTTCAAAATATTTATTATCTGAATTTTTTTTTCAAAAAATTTAATATTTGAAATTTGTTTTTTTTTTTTCAAAAATTAATGGTATAGGCTTAAAAAATGTCTATCAAAAGGATTTGATGAAAAATAAAATGTAATTATTGATTGTAATCTTTTGGGACATTCATAAACTACTTGGTCACTTAAACGTTCGGAACTCAACTTTCAGCCATATATACCTGATCAATATGCCAAGATGATATAAATAACGTCATAAGAAGATTTTTTTTTTTTGGTAAACGAGCCATTTTAAAATATTTGTTTCTAAAAAAAAAATAAAACATTATTCATGAAAAATGCAAAACACTTGGTTCTAAGGGACATGTGTGCAAAATATAACCGTGTATGCCCGCATGGTGGGGGGTGCAGGAGGGTGTAAAAGTTATGTGTAAAAAGAACTACGTGGCTTATGAAGGCTTAATAATGAATTTTTTTTGTATTTAATCAAACTTAAATCGAGATGTGCGACCTAAAAATGACAACATAGTACAATAAAATTGTACATAGGTTGATTTCTTTCCACGTTGTAACTTTTCCACACTAGCTATAATTGAAATTTGTAAAAAGTTGAAAACAATCCAGCCTTATGTATGTATATATAAGTAAAAAAATCTATTATTTTTAATGGATTAAAGAAAAAAAAAACAATTCCATGAATGTTTATCATCTTGCCAATCCAATCAGTCTTTACTTGACGGTTTACCTCGATGATTTTCATTATTTTATCCTCATTTTCGACAATTGACTTTCCAAAGAGTGGTGTATCTTTGACATCAAATTACAGAAACAGCATCGATGAAACCAAAATTGTTCTTGATGGACTGTAACACAATCAGGACTATAAACACTATTCAGGAATGACTGAGGCTTTCTCCCCATGCGCTAGCATCGTTGGAATCTTACCTGAAGACATTTGTCCATAAGCAAATATAGTTGCATTAAATCAATGAAAGGCATAGTCAATGATAATGTTGCAATGTTATGAGAAAATGTCCTCATTCCGAGAATTTGCATCAAATATCTGATTGAAGAGATACGAATTCTTCTTATCATCATATCAAATTATATTCCCCTCACTGAGCCACTTGATCTCCGTCCTGGATTGTATTTTTCTCATAACCAAGCTACGTATGTCAATGGCAACTTGAAGAGACTCGCTACCACCTTGATTTTGAAACGATAAATAAACAATTTGAATTAAAAATATCAAGGATTGAATTGAACGTCGTAGGAATGTCTCAAATAAAAGAAATTGAAGAAAAATAGTAGATTCATAGTCAATATATACTCGTTTATATATATTTAAACTATTCATATTTTTAGCCGTCTGGCTTGGGTTTTGCTTTGTTCGAAGGAAAGCAAAAATAAAAATAAAAATAATATATTTATTTTTGCTACACCTTTTAAGTATGACGTACTAAACATTTGTACACTTACAAATAAATTGTTTTACCTTATTGCATGTCGTGAAATCTAATTAGTTTATATCAAGTCATCCACATAAATTAAGCATTAAAATTTTGTAAAAAATGAAAAAATAAATATAACTTCTATACGTCTACCATTGTAATATATGAGTAGTCAAGTTTCATATTTTTTATTAAGAGAGCCCGGGGATGGTTGCAACAGTCACTTTTTCTCGAATATCAAAAAAGCTACAGTCATATAATTTATATTACCATTGTAAAAAAATCAATGAATTTCTAAACTTTTATTCCATATTTTGGATATATACTTTTTTAAATAATACCTATTTTTGTATTAATGCAGTCAGTTTTTTATTGCTTTTCTTGTAACTGATATACAGATGATTGATTTTGCAATCTTTTCACTGCATTTAGTCGGGTTTTCATTTGTATTAGGTTCCGTAAATTTTCTTTCTTTACGATGCTTCTCACAGATTGATAATTGAACACAACCTTCTTTGACTCTAAAAGCTGAGAGGGGGGAGGGTCCGATTTTATAGCAACACTCGTTTTAATTTTTGGTGACCCGGATGCTTATATTTCTGCAAAGATAAAACCTTCGGTTTGTAAAATGTAAAATGAATATAATTTTTATAAATTCAAAACTCACTGTGTGAGAAGAAATTGGAGATATTGTAAGGGTTAGAACAAAGAGGATAGTTGCAAAGTACCCCAATTTCCCCTACATTGTTTATTCTCATATTAAATAAATACATTGTACATTAAGCATTTTTTTGTAAAAGACAGGGGCGTCGGCAGGGGTGGCTACATGGGCTGCATCGCCCCTCAAAATATTTTTTGAAATACAGTAACGCTTAGAACAAAGGGAAAGTTGCCAAACTTTATTGATTTATATAATTATCCTTCACTTCTTCCATATTTTTAAACAAAGAACAGGGTGTCCACAGGAGCTATATCCACCCTCAAATATTTTTTCCCCTGTCAACTCCATATATACAATTATATCTTTTATATAAATTCATATGAATAAAAATCTTCTCTAAAAAAGAAAGGTCATTCCGTCATATTCAGCCTTCCCCCCTCCCCCCAAAGAATATATATCTACAATATTTTTTTCTCCTTTAAAAGAACCACTTCAATATAAAATCCTGCAAACGCCCTAAAACAGCCCATAAAGAGGCTTTTGAAAGTGAATCTATCTTATCTAAAGCATTAATCAATTATTCATATTATAAATCTTATTAAATTTTAATAGATACATTGAAATTTAATCGATAAAAATCATGAAAGTCTATTTATTTTTTCATAAAAAAATATTTAGTCTAATCTTCTAAATTTCTAAATCCAATTCGATATATAGTCAGTTGTATCATTTGACGAGTAGCATTCAAATGCAATGTGTCTAAAAATGATTAAATATCATAACTTTTAAATAAATTTACAAAAAGGTATATGTAGGTAAAGTTTGCTAAAATTTGGGAAGATATAATTAAACTGGCTTGGTGTTATTCGTTGTTGTAATTATCTCTGTCTCCCCTACTTTCGTATAAAATATAATGCTAATTCGGTATTGTTCTACAAAGGTTTTATTAAGAAATTTTCTCACAAATTACATTATCTCACATAATACATTGTGTGCTAATAAACTTAACTAATGATTAACCATATGGTGAGAAAATAGCAAATGCTTATGATTGATTGTATTTGTTTTCCATTTCAGACAACTTATAAAGCTATTAAATCTTTGAAAATATATTATATTAGAAACAACAACAGATTATAGTTGTAGTGTTCAAGATGTTTGAAGACTGGGGTACAAAATGCAAGTCAGCTGTCCTTAGTAGTATTATATACCACGGCATCAAAAATTGTTATTCTATTAATAGATAGAAAACAATTGAACTTAAATGGAAAATTGGTTAGAAGACTTATTAATTCAAAAGACACTCCCAATATGTTTATTTATATATTATTAAAAACCGGGTTTTTTTTCATACACCCAGCACCTATTTCTTTATTCTTTATAATAAGTAAAGAAAATGAGACAACTACTACGTGTTCCAGCGAATCATTAATGAAACTTTAGTCAGGTTTAATTGATTGTAAAAATAATTTATTGAATTATCTACCGTAATATGAACTGGAAAGAGCAATAAAATTAAGAATTTTTGTGTTATAAATATATTAATCACACCCAAGACAACTGAGATGGAGGCACAAAGAAATTGAGTGTCATCTCCTATTGACTCTGGAATGAGTTATAACGATATCTACCGAATTGTCACATCCTCCAACCGTCTCTTTACCAAGATTTAAAAAAGGCAAGCTGGAAGATGACAACAAGAGCCTTGAGAGGATTCTTGGACGCCACACAATAAAAAAAAAGAAAAAACCCTCAAAAGTGGTGTGAAGACACAACTTGGCAAGTGGCTTTGGTCAATTTGGGCTCCTTTCTACTACCCTCTTGACTATGAGATCTGAAGTGCCTGTAACACTTTCTACGCAAATGGGGTTGCCCTAAAGGCGGAGTATTAGTGAGTAGCTCTCAAAATTCTTGAGAGAGAACTGGAGCACGATCATTGTTTTAAATAACGACTGAGAGAGCGCTCATCATTTTAGAAGAGCGATAAAAATAATCGAATTTTCGCTGATTTATAACAGTTTGTATTACCTTTTCTGTCTCTACCTCTTATTAGATAACATCAAAAATTTGTAATATAATAAATAATTTTAATGACTGCAAGAATAGGCGGTTGAATATATATCTCAAGAAAATCTAGAATCTTTTTTTCCATGCTGTATCAGTGAATCTGCTGATTTTTGTTGACGAGTTTGCTTTTTAAGTAGTTGGCCACTTTAAAAAGACTCAGATATGGGTTCCTCCAGAGACACTAACAGCTCCTTCCTGTGTGGAGCTACCGTTGGAAGATAAATATTTATTATTTGTATACAAATTTTCTGAATTGACATACGAGTTTCTTATATTTTTATGTAGTAAATTGATATAAAATCTCAAAATCTCTTGAAAGTAGAGTTCAAAAAAATTGAGAAACCTTATAATAATTTCAAGCTAATTATCAGACTTAACTGGTTGATATTGCACGATACCTTGAAAATTACACTAAAACAGTGGTCCCTAAATTTTTTGTACCCCAGGCACACAAAAAGACAAATAAAAATCTATTGACGAACCTATTTTAATTAAACCAATCATTTGGATTGTTATAAGCTATTGTAAATAATGTATGGTTTTCACAAATTGTACAGGACACTTGAATTTGCAATATATTGAGTTTAATTTCAAGCATACAAAATTGAGCGCCACTCAATTTTAATTTATCGGGCGTGCAGTCATTGCTTTAATAAACAATCAGGAGCGCGCTTCAGATTTGTTGAGTTGACTAATGCTCTTCCAAAAGGCTGCATTGGATAAAGATGGGCTGTTTCGTCAAATAAATGACTTTTTTGAGATTAGAAAAGGAAAACTGTTGCTAGATTTTCCTTTTTTTCTTTTTTACTTCATTACTTATTAATATATTTTTGTTTATCACATCTCCTTCTAAGTTTTTTCTATAGTTTCCTACTTACCTTAGTAATATTGAATATAAATAATTTTATTAGTCAAATGCCTTAAAAAAGTTCCATTTATTTATTTGGATTGTATTTAATTAGATATCCATAAATCCAATTTCCTACGGAATAATTGTATACTGCTATAAGAACTAATGAGTTCCGTAAAAAGACAGAATAATCCCCTGAAAGCCCAAGTGAGGAGCAGAAAGAGTTTTGTCATTGTTAATCCACTGCTCCTTCAATGAAATTCTGAAGTTCTTACGTCAACTCTGCTTCGTCTCTTACTCTAAAAAAATATTTAATTTATAAGAGTCCTTCAGTTTCCTTGATGTATATAACGCAGAAATAACTTATCTGAATCACAATTCCATTTATAAGGTGGAGTTTGTGATGTATAATCTATATGGAAAATTAATTACCTATATAACCTGCACCCTTGATTTCTTTATTACATGTGTGCCTCTTTTGTTATGGGAAAACGAGTAGAAGATAATTCTAGACTCCTAAAGATAATATGTATTGACAATGTATATTCTATTCTGCTAATAAGTATATTTATTTCTGTATAAAAATGTTTCATTTCATTTTGTAAATGTATATATAGTTTCACTAATAATTTCTTGAATCTATTTTATATCAATAGCTTCTATATTGTATTATTTATCCTTTAAATTTGTCTGATATCTCTAGTTACAATTAATAGACTTGTTTTTTTGGTTATATATTTTTTTTCATACTTATTTAACTTACTATTATAAGCATACGTTATAATATTTTAATAAATTATCTTAATAATATTTACTATTTCAATGTAAAGATAAAGACGTCATACTTTGTAATAATTAATATATTCAAATAAAGTAAATAATAATATATTTGAAATATTAAAATTCCCTACTCATCGTGAATGGATCTCTTCAATGTTGCAATCTTTTAATCTCCTCTGCAAAAAAGGAGTCGAATCTGCTCTCTTGAGATGGATTATCAGTTAGAAGTATCTTTCTTCTATTTCCTTTATCTGTCTTTGATCCTATCTCTTGGAAGCCATATCCGAAGAGTTTTCGTATTTTCGTCTCAGCAAAAATACAAGCCCTCATTTTGTAGTCCTAAGTTAAGTTGTATATAGATTTACGAATAACGAAAAAACTGCCCCAATGGTCTGAGAGGGAGTCTTTGCTTCAAATGTTGTGCAAGATGTTTTGTCTAACATCCTTTTCTTCGGGTAAACACTTGGGTATGCTCCATGGATTCGAACATGTACATGTGACATTTATCTAAGATAACTTTAAGTTTTTTTAGTGTATTTTAAGTATGATAGGATAAAGACCGATTTTATTTCCAAATCTTAGCCATTAGTTTTTGATTACTCATTGTATAAAATATCAGATTAAGGGAAGCCATTTAGGAGATCTCAATATTAATAGATCTATAATATATAAATACGAAAGTTATTTGTATGAGTTTCACGAAGGAAAATTTCTTCTACTTTTTATATTAACTGTTCTAGTGTAACTTGAAATATAAAAGATTCTCATTTTTATAGTAGAATTAAGTATTATTCTATCCTCCAAAACCGTAACTTTAACCAACTGTACCATATGTCTCGCTCCTGCTTTTAGACACACTCGCTCGATGCCCATCCCTAGCTATGGAGAAGGCTGACATGTGGAATATGTAAAAACAAGGCCTAGTATTGATCCCATGGTGGTGACTAAGGGTGATCACATTGATATTTAATTTTTTATATAACGTTAGACCAATATTTAAAGTCTCATTGTCTTACTTGTACTCTTTGAGAATCTTGATAAAGCTGAGTTTAGGGAATTGTGTTCACGATTGCCAGGAACACACTTAACACCTTAAATCAGTCAATGTAGAAGCTGTTTCTGAATAATCAACGTTATAAAGCAGAGTTCCACTCGTTTGGGAGCGCTGTTTGGCGTCCATATTTTCAGAAAGTTTTTTTTTTCAACGTAGATCATTTCAGCTTGCTTCTATAATAAGCAGTATTAGTTTTGTGTCATTTGAATATATATGCCTCTTGAACTCCAAATAATTCTTGATATATCTAAATGTCACCATTGTAAGAAAAAATTGTGCTCATATCTCCCTTGTTGAGTGGAACCAAGTAATAAAAATACTGGACACAGACTATATATACGTCTCTTATCAACCACAGAATAAAACTGTTACCTAACTATGATGGTCGTTACTACACAAACAAAAGAGTGGTGGTGTATGGCAGTGATGAAGCTTCGGAAAAATAGGTCCAAAGGTTATCTTGAACAATTTACCTCTCTTGTCAGAATCGTGGGGAAAAGTGGAGAAAATGAGAGAGGAAAAAATGCAAAGAAAAGGCTAACCAGCTTCATCAGAGTGGTCACAGGAAACATTGCCAATGAGATACTTGCCCAGATCATTACATATCAATGTGACTCCCTCAGTGATAGAGGTAAGTTTGAACTGACCAAATCTGAAGTAACACATTTAGGAAAAGTGGATGTATTTGAGGATCTTCTACCTATTGACTTCCCCCTAAAAGTAGCTTCCGCAGGAAAGGTGCACTTTAAGGACCCTCGCAACGCGACCATAAATCAAGAAAGTAAGGAAATTGGGGATAGACCAAGATCAAAATTATGAACTCTGTGTTGATAAGGGTAATACCAGATGAGCCAGGAGAAGACCTACTAAATCAAGTAACAGGTATGAAAGACTCTGGAAAAAATTTATTCAAAAAGTTATGAGGGCAAAAAGCAGGCCAAAATAAATATTTTCTTCGATTTGCCTGCGAAACCCTATTATTGGATAACCCCAAACTAAAATGATTAGATGCTGTTATATCAACACTCAACACTGCAAAGCGTCTAACTCTGAATTAAAACTCAGAAAATCTCAAATAGCCTTAATAACAAAACTATACGCCAGTAACGGCTCTACAAAAAGCCTCGCTCTATGTGGGTATACTAACCATTGCAAAGAAATTCTTAACTAACTAACTTAATTTGCTTTAAACTCTGAATTTGTTTTCACTATTGTTACAAATATACTATTAGAAAATGTTATATTTTCCAAATAAGCAATGCAATATATGAATATTATCAAATCAAATGATTACTTTATATAATTGACGTTAAACGTTTCAATGATTTTTTTTTTTTTTTAATATTTGGATATAATCAAAGCAATAAAAATGCTTTGGAATTAGAATATGGTAAAATTGATATTCAATAGCATGTAAGTTAGTGTCGTAAATCATAAGCATTTTTTTGGTAGGTAAGTATTTTTTTTTTTGTGTTGCAAACTTGAGCAGTAATTTTATTTTCTAAAAATTTTTATACATATATGTTTGTTTTAAATTCCAATGTCTGTACAAGTTGCAACTTCAACTGAGTGAGTCTTTAAAATTTGAACACTTTGAATTTTAATCAGATATATAGTTTCAACAAAATTAATACTATAAATAGATGTCTGTCTGAGCTCTCTTCATCATCAATGTAGGAAACTAAAGATAATTTGATTAAAAATGTGTCTTGTATGGCGGAAAGAAAACGTCACATTAATAATTTTAGTACTTCCAAAATTTAATTTATCATCTTTTTTTCCCTTTTACAAAAAAACAACAACAAACATATACATTGTAGTAGTAGTATCCGACATTACCAAGAGTAATTAGACGTTGTCTATAACAAAAATTTCGCTAGATAATTCTCCCAGAAATCATCACTGTTACTCTTTATTATATATGAGCAGACTCACTAGTAAGTAATTCATACTTATGACAGTTGATTGACGTGTTTTGGCCTCAACAATAAAGGAATATTAATAAGTGTATCATTAGGGTTTGTGATATTATAAAAAGAGGCAAGTTTTGATAGATTATAAAGGCTTAAGTCCTTATGTTTGTCTAACCTATTATAAAAATATTCACTCGAGAAGATTTCGATAATTTTCACATCTCTAACCCTTACTCATGACAGGTTTAGTTATTTTGTTATATATTTTTTTGCATGATTTTTTTTTGTACATGTAGCCACATGAACAGTTAGTTTTTAAATAGTACATTTATGTAATGGAAGTCGAAATATTATATTCAACTTAGTGTATCTTTACTCTCCTCTGCCACTCCTTTAGATAAATAATTCCCATTCCTAAGTAGACAAGAAGTTAGGCATTTTTTTATGTAAAGTAATAAGATAAAGGGGTTGGGTAAACATGTTGGAATGAAAATGAAAAAATGTCAAAAAAGACCAATTTTTTTCAATGGTTTAAAACTAATACCACTGTACCCTGTCTGTTCATACTCTATTAGGGTATGAACATAGCATTCAATCAAATAAACAACACTCACACCCTAATACACGGCGATATCCCACACGTTGTTATCTTTATTATATCACGCAGCCTTTTCTTAAAAAAAGAAAATTTGATCTCATCAGAAAAAATGAATAAAGTTGTTTTATTCTTGAAAAAAATATAATAATATAAATTGCTAAATACACGGAAAATCCTTAATTATTTAAATATTGTTGTTTGCTCTTAATAATTACTTTAAAAGTTTTAATCTACGAAACAGACTAGATAATATATTTAAAAAAGTTGGTAACACATTCCAAAAAAATGATACAGATTTTTTCCTTTTTTTTTCTCACTTTTAAGTATTTCCGTTACTATAGAACTTTGACCAGATGGAAGCTCACGGTTTTTGAAGGCGGATAATTTTTTTTCCGAAAATAATTACCATCACATCTCTTGATTCATGATAATTATGATTTTGGCTAACTTTACAAAGTAGCAAACAATCTTGTGTACACTAAGGTTATTACAGAAACCCAAAAATGAGCTATCACAGGCTTAGGCATCTCAAGAGTTGTCACTTGAAAATAGAAATCCGTGCTTATAAATGAGTTTTTTCGGAATCTTAAAATTAAATAAGTCACCTTTAGAACACGATAAACATTACGCACCCTGTATTTACTGAAAAAATACACGAAACAAGATAAAAATAACTCATAAAATTGACGGTGGGATGATATTCTTGGCCAATATAAGATGGATGTTTCCATCTCTAAACACTTTTTTTGTTCACATAATATATTTTATTGTTTAAATAAACCCACCATTAAAATTATAGACTGTTATTTTCTTTATGAGTCGGCAAACTTACAACATTTGTAGGAGATTAAATGCAAAATTTTCCACTGCTTGTGGGTAGGACTGAATTAAAATGTATTCTTTCCTCTTAGAAGATATAAAGAAATACTTAAATTTTACAACTTATTTCAGATTTACCAACGAGATCCCGATAGTTCCCGGTATCCAGGCCAAATACATTTTTCCAGTCAATGAAAAACCCATATAAGTAGTCGTATGATGCAATCTTCAATATAATAATTATAAATTACGTTTATAAAATAATAATTTTATATTCGACAATATATATTATATAGTCGTAAAAGTTTAAGAGTAGTAGAGCAATGAATCATAAAAAAAGAATGTTATTGGAAATACATACATTTGACATTTTCGTTTATTATCTCAATTAGTGCATGTTTCATTGTAAATCCAATTTCATAAAAAAATTATATATCCTTAGTATTATTTTTGTAATATAAAAACCAATAAAATAGTAGGAAATAAAGCTCGCCTTTGACACATTTTTTAGAGCTATATTTTTTTGTTAATGCAATAAAATAATATAAAATGTGAAAAACTAAGGGAGCTTAGATCTGAACGAGGAATCTAAAATAATATTAAGAAACCCATTTACGCACCAAAATGACGTATAAACATCACTTATTCATGTATTTAGGTAAAATGGTTTTAAGGTAAAAAATTATGGTAAAATGTTCTGAGGTTAAACAATTAAACGTGAAAGTATGGCGTCCCAGTTTGAAAAATGTATTTTAGGCTTAGCTGCCTTGACGCTTTATTTGATTAGATGCAAGCAGTCGTGAGAGTAAGGGAATAAACACATATCCCATTACGTATATTGTGAGAACATAAAGGCTGGAATTACTCTGGTATCAAGTTGAAAAAGGACTTATGCTTAAAACTTATTACTCTCAGACTTTCAAGACTTAAGCTACTAGTTATAATCAGACGTTTGGTCTAGAATCAGTACATAATAATGATGATAGCCTTGGAAAATACATTATTTGTTCAAATTGGCAAATAGAAAAAGGTAATCCCGTTTTCTTTCACATATTTTATACGATGTGAGTCAATGATAAATTACTCTGTTTACTTTTAAAAAAGGGATACATTCTTTTAAATAACATTAATTTTTATAATAATGTTTACAAGCCAATTTTTTTCCTTCTTTTGATTATAATCCTAAATTCACTCATTCTGCTTGTAGGACTTCTTTCATGATATAATATGTTTTTAAATGGCATTTATTTGGCTGGGGGAAAAGTAATTTTGTATTTTGCACTTTTTTTTTGTACATTTATACTACCTGAAATCGAAAAACGTATCGAAAGTAACAAAGAAAATTTGTAAATGTTACATGCCGATAAATTTGCTCTCTACTGTGAAAACTGACTGTTTGTAGCTGGCGATCGAACAAAAGTGGCCAGCATTCGTGAATTAGAGACAACGCTAGGCCGCACACATCTTTGATTATACACTGGAAGTTCTGACAGCTCTAGTATGAAGTTGTTATACATTCATGCTACAGTCCAGAACGAGTTTCTTGCCAAAAGAGACAAGGGCTTTCACGAGAAGATCACTATAAAGTTGGATTTTCCCAATAATAAATAAAACAAGGCATGCTTGGCTTAAATAAAATGATTGTATCACTTCTTATAAGCATTGAAATAAAGCAGAAAATACGAAATTACTTTTTTCCCAACCTATTAGTCAAAGAATAATTTTATACATGCAAGTTTTATATATAGTAATTATGTGTTTGTACAAAAATGTTTTAAAGTATGTAATTAAACTTTTAGATATATGTTGTTTTCCTTAATGTGGATAAATAATTATGACTAGAAAATTCATATTTATGTTAAAATTAGTGAAAGAATGATTCTCAAAAATCCCAATGCTGAGTCTGTTGCTATTCTAGTAAAAATTCCCAACCACGATTCGAATGCAATTTTAGTAAAAATTCCCGATGCAAATTCAAACTCCTTAATATTTTAAAAAGTAATTAAAACATACCCTTTTTCTGTATGTTTACCCTTCACATAGAATAGTTAAAGTAGCTCTCAACGGGCTTAGATAAACTTGCACACGGCCTGTCTCTTAATTATTTTCTTACATTGTTGGTTTTTTTATATCTTTATTAATATCATATATACAGATATATACAAAACATAAAATATTATAAAATGAAATTGCTAGGAGTAATGGCGTTGTATTAACACAAATAAGCCTTTTAGCTTAAAATTACTACTTCTAGTTAAATATTCTGATACTCAAAAAGTAATAAAAACAATCTCACATTACAAAATATATAATATGAAAATCAACCACTTGGTCTCCTTCAATGTAAGTGTTCATACCTACGGACAATTGTTTTTAAAGTAGTTCTACATATATTTTGTTAAATCTAATCATTTATGTTTGACAATGTCAATAGACGACAGCTTCTATTAAACATTATGGGATTACTTTTTTCTCCATCTATATTAATTGTAGATGTCCCGTTAAAAAGTAAAGATCGAACAGTGTGGTAAAAACGCTTGGGAAGAAATTTCTTTGTAATATGGAGAATGATTTATTGTACCAAATGTCTTACAAATATCGCCGGCGATTAGGGCACAATTTTTTACTACTTTTTTCAGAATGGATCGCACTTTGGATATTTCGAGAGATATCTGACACCTTTCTTCCTTTCAGGAAACCTTTCTGAACTGTACTAATCTTCTTTTTCAATATTGGCTGAATCTGATCGGCAATTACTCCAGATAAAATTTGATATGTCTCATTTGGCACTGTTATCGGCCTCCAGTGACCAATGTACGTCCCATCTCCCTTTTTTTTGGAATTAATATAATTCTTCCCTCTGTGATGAAGCTATGAAGCTTTCCATACCTTTTCGTAGATTTACCAACACAGAGTAAATATGGAACAATGTCATCTTTAAACAGAGAATAAACTTTTCCTACTATTCCATCAGAGCAAGGAGCCTTGTTGTCCTTAAAATTATTTTTAATGCAACTCAATATTATTTCCGAAAAAAAAACCAGGAGCCGTAGACTTCTTACAATATTTAGGAAACCCAATTCTCTGCCCACCCATCGTGGCCTGGAAAATATTTTTTTAAAGCATTTTAATATATCATCGGCTTTGGTCAAAATCTTACCCATGCAAATTATCTTTTTGACTTTTGAGGTTTTTTGTGTTTCGTTTAATTTTATTCTTCTAATTCACTGTCTGGGGTCATTTACTGTTGCAATTTTCCTATAAGTTTCTTCCTCCACTATATCAGAAATTCTAAAGCAATTAACAGTGTAGGATTTGAAAGTTCGCAAAAATAGAGTTCAATTTTTCCAAATTTCCTCTCTCTCCTCTTGTATGTCATCAGCTGCTTTTTTATGATTTCTAACAAATGCCTTGGAAGAATCAAGGATACCATGCTTTAGAGTATTAGCTACCGTCCGTACAGTAAAGGATGCATCGAATTTCTCTTTTAATCTACATATACTGGAATAATTGTAAAAATTTATCCTCCATTGAAATCCATGTTTTCTTTCCAAGTGTTTTCATACTTATTTCAAAAAATATATCAACTCTTTATGCTTTGAATGTTATTATTAGAAGAATAAATCCCTAATTATTAAAAATAACAAAATTATGTAAGATTATGTAGGATAATTATGTTATCCTGTTTTTTTCTAACAAAAATAAACATGTTAAATGTAAAATGAACCAGAACACACACTCTTTACCCTATTACAATAAACAGACAAACAATTGGAAAAATACAAATATAATATATTCTAATATTAAAATGTTACTGTTGGAATTAATTTTACATGTAATGTAATTATTTTAGTCTGAACAGACTCAATTTTCTTTTGGTCCCTTTTGATAATAAATGGTTCAAATAGGGAGATTCTATCAAACAGTCATTATAAAGTGCATTTATTATTATTTCTTAAAATTAAATTAAGAATGTTCCTTAATTTTTTTCAATTTCGAATAATTTTGTAAATAAATTGACTTATATTCATTTTTAAAAAATAAATGGGTTCATTTTTGATACCAATAAACATCACACAAAGGTGCTATACCACCGTTTTTCTTGTGTTAATCAATAATATCACATTGAGGGAGCCGATCAGAGTAGAAGATTTCAGAGGCATTTTAATAGATGCCACAGCAAGATACGTTACTTTTAATATCAAAATACCACGAGTATATGCAAAGTTATGGGATTTTGCCTCTGACTTAGTGAGGTTCATATCCTCTGAATCAGAACGTCACCTGGAAAATTAAAAACATACTGTGAATATTTTTAGAAAACATCATCGTCTCTCAGATAAGCTAGAGCTGTGGACAATTTTAATAAAACTTTTATCGTTTCCTTAATATTTTTTGTCCATTCTTTCAATATTTTTGTTAATTCTTTTCATTTTTATTTTACTTCCAATATTGTTAAATGAATACTTTATTCTTTTACAGAATTTTTTAAATTGAGACCTCAAAAAAAAAAAAATAATAATAATGCAGTAACAATATGACTGAATGCTGGCCTGCCTCCATATCAACCTCCTCCAGCTAAGACCCAACCCCTGGATTTTGCAGTTTGAGATGTCTTAGAGATGAATATCTTTTGAACCTTTCATCCAAATTTTGATTCGCTCCGAGTTAACGTCATTCATTGACAAGAGCTTCCAATCTGTTCGTTAGCGTGTCAAATATGTTCTTGCTGGAAAGGAGGACATATAATACTATATATTTGTATATAGTATTTAACACTTAAATTCTTTTTTTGTATGTATGTAACATTAAAAATACAAGTTTTTACATAATATTTAACATTTATATTTATGTGTCAAATTGCAACTATTTTAAACAACCATGTTGGTAAGTGGAGTAGATTATAATATAATTTTGTATCAGACACGCTAATTGATAATTATTAATAAATTTTTTTTTTGGTTATATTTCTTATATGAATATTTTTCACTAATTAAAATTATTTTCAAGTCAAAAATAAATAAACCATATAAGGGTTAAAAATCACCCAAATTGATTTTAAATTGTCTGTTTTTGATTCCATAGAAATCAAATTTTTCGTATTTAATTAAAGTTTTGGGTCCCAACCTGTCTGCCCTATAATTGTGTTATTAGTACAAACGTCATACTGGACTAATTGATACATACTTATAATTACTTATTTCAAAAATATTTATAACACTTTACATTTTTTTTTCATGATATGGGTGTGTTATTTCTTAAAGAAAAGGTGTGCTTTGAACTTTTGTTAACGTGTAAGATACCATTTTGAGTTAATTTGACAAAACAGTAAAATACCTCAATGCAATAACAGAATAATTATAAGCTTATTAATAACTTGAGAGTCAAAAGTTATTTTAATCTTATAAATATGATGGATGAAGGGGGAATACGAAATGACAATGATTAGTACAAATGAGATCCAATATTTATATAGACACAAACAAGGATTATTAATGGTTTTTATAACATTTTTTATTTGGCTCAAAAAGTAATTACTTTAATATACCTATATGTAGGTATACCTTATTCCATATTTAGTTCCCATCCCAAAATTACCTACCTTTATGGAAGAAAAACACTCCCTTTTTCTTCCAAAAAAAACCAAACTAAAACTACATGAGTTTCAATCGATCACAAGTCCTTTTTTAAAACATTTTAATATTTGTTAAAACTGTATACGTTCTCAATATGGTACACATCTTTACCTCACTAACATCAAAATTTATATGTGTGGCGATAACATAAAAGCAAGCTGGGATACTTTTTCTCAATATTACGACAGTTTGATAAACTTGTCCCTTCTACTATAATTTATATTAATTCAAAAAAGTGATAAAGCCTATAGGAGCTGAGGTTTTTAAGATTAACTGAACCTGATAATAATCGGTTTTTTGATAAGACTGATCAGAAAAAAATACTGAGACATCATGACGTAAAAATTATAATGAAAGAAGAGTGTTTAAGTATTCACGTTGAAAGAATAACGAAAATAAGAAAGGGATTAGCTGGTTAAGAACATGCCTCAATAATTGACATTGATTATATTGATGATATCAAAATTATATTGAAAGTTCAAATACTGCACGATCAAATTGACTGAATTTATGTGTAATATGCTCATATAAAAATTTAAACAACTATCTTCATATTAATAACTTGTTGGACAGTTTTTCAGTGGTTTAATATTGTATTTGACTCTTTGAAAATTCCTCTTCGATTTTTCTTTGAAATAAAAAACTTAAAATGCGGGTTTCTCAGTTTCGTCTAAAAAAATTCCAACCTTAATTGATGTTATTGCAACACATCTTTTATTTTGAACTGTCAATTTTGGTGTATCCTTTCCCCTTATTTGTGCTTTCAACGTCAATTGGTTCAATTTTAATTAACACATGGATTTAACTCTTCCGGGCTTCACAAATACGCAGTGCTATTTTTTTAAATTCACCTCATTTTTTTTTAGTACAAACCATCAAAAGAAACCTGTTACAATTTTATGACAATCTGATCGTTAGTTTCTGAATTTTTTTGTCTTTTGTGTATTCTAACTTTTTTTTATTTCTGAAAAAAGATAACTGTCACAATTTCATGACAATCTATTCTTTAGTATGTGAGTTATTGTACTAAGTGTCATGCTACTTTTGTTCTTAAAAATGTGTTTTACTTTTACACTGCTTCTTGTTGGTAGAAAAATAACTTCCAAATAAGCAATGGCTTAAAAAGTGTTGTTGGGACTCTTCCCTAGAAAGTTTATAAAAGAATAGGTAATAATAATTTTAAAAAATAGCCAATTTTGAAAGAAATAGAAACAGTATTTCCTATGTTAAGCCCGGGACTCTTCAGTCCGTATGTTATATCTTGTTATAGCATGAGCAATTCCCAACAATTATTAAAAAAATAGTTTGATAATTGGAAAGAGCTGGCTTTTGGTCCTTTGGGTATTTTTTCAAATTTCTTTTTCAAGGCGAGATGCAATGAAGATAATCAAGTGAGTCCTTAAAATCAGTCTGACTGTATTGTAAATTCTTGATTATTCGTCCCAAATTTTAAAACACCTTGTACAAGTAATTCTATTCACTTATATTTTATAATATGGTACGTCAGTTGGCAATAGATCATGAGTGCTGATTACTTAAAAATTAAAATTAAATTAAATTTAAGCAAAGTACTTATAAGTTTCGAATTTTAGAGCGTTCACTAGAAGGAATAATTTTCATTGGTATTATAGTAAAGTACTTCAGTTTACCAATTGAAAACGTTAAGTATTTTTTCTGACAGCTGGGAGTTTTTTATTATTTTCAATTTAGGCCTAATTAAAGTATATAATATTGTTATAAAAATGGGATTGTATACTTCCCAATGCGGAGACAAACGGAGACAAAAATAGTAGTTATAAGATTTTAAAAGTGAAAAAGTCTCATTTCTATAAAAGTTATACATAAAATACTTCGAAATTTATATAAAAATAGCAAAGATTAACAAAGATCTTCATTCAGTAGTACAATAAATATTGCTTCCACTTTCTACTCGTTCCCTATAAAATGCCTATTCCTAAATATCCAAGAAGTGGCTCTCCAAATTTTAGGACCGTGACTAGGTTGATTGAGTAAATAAAGGTTTTAAATGGCACGTTAAATTGAAAACAAATATTAAGAACACTAATTTAGAACACAGTGATCTTAAAGTTATGTTTACAGGTTTGGGCAGCAAAACGTGGACTTGAGAGGTTGCTTTAGAAATGTTTCAACAATATATTTTTATTTTCAATAATAAGAAATGAACAATTTTATCAAAACTTGTAAACAAGGTCTTTTCAAACTTGTTCACTCTATAAGGAACCTTTTGCGTCAAAATCAGCCTTTACAAGTCACTGGAAGACTTTGCAAGAGTTTATGACAAACTCCTCAGACAAGTTGTCCCACATAGCAACTATGGCGGCCTTCAGTGAGTCCACATTTGTATGTGGAGTTTTGTTGGTTTCTCTCTCCAATGTGCCCCACAAAGCAAAGTCCAGTGGGCTCAAATCTGGCAAGGGACGGGAACACATCTCTTTCCCTTTTTATCTTATCTTTTACCCCAACTTTAAATTGTTGATTATTACAGTAGAAATGAAAACGTTCCTACATGAGGAAATCCCAAGTTTTCCTTCAAAGCCTTTTTGTCGATCCTGCCAGCTAGTAGAAGTTCTTGGCGTCATCGATTTGGTGGGGTTCTTCTTGATCTTCTTCTATAAGTTGGACAAGAGAAATATTCTCCATCATTCTTCATCAGGACCACCTTGAAAACCAGGCTCTTGGACTAATTGACAATGTACATAGTCTTTTCCACATCAACTTCTAAAAGATATGAGATGCACTGCCTTGTTGGCTTCTTGCTCACTCATGATGAGGAAATGTTTATTTTAGTTTCTTTATGTATAAAGAATGGCTGAGCCAGAATGTCAAATATTTCAACACCTTCCAATATTAATGATAAAGTTAACTATTTTGAACATCTAAAGACACATTGTTAAAATTTTATTTTGCTATTAACATTAAAGAAAAAAATAATAAATACATATTTTTTTATACCATGTATTTATATATCATCAAAGAAAGAAAAATAAAATAACTTGGGCTTGAAAAGACTTGAAAATTTACTTGGAATTGAAGTATAAGGACTTTTTTTTACTTTTAACATATCCTAATATGTTTGTTCGTTTTTAACAAGCACTTACACTAATAACTCACTGACAAACCCTTGGAGTTTACAAAAATGCTTTTCTCGAAACATTCTTCAAATTTTCAGGGTTACCATGTCATGTTGAGGACTCAATTCAAAGACTTATTTTGGAGTTATCGGCAAAAGTATGAAACTTTACTTAGAATTGTAAAGTGCGTACTGTTTCACACTTCTGCAAATGCGTTATAAATGCAATATGTGACATTAGAGCGTTTGAGTTTAGATGAAGTTGCTTGAGAGTCCCATTATTGAGAGCCTTCTTTAAATTTGTGTATACAAATTCATGCTGCTTGTATAGCCAATAAAAAACCCTGGAATGTAAATTAAAAAATGAAAAAATAACATGAAAAACAATTCACTTTCGAATAATAAGAATAATAGATAGACTACATACAAAGCATCCCCAATATTTATTCACTAAACAGAATATGATTGGAAAAAAAATATCTAGGTACACATACAACCCATCAAACAAAAACAAGGTAGTAAAGATAAAAGCGTACTATTAAATGTACCACGCATTGGTTTACGCGTTCTTGTGAATGAAAGTTTTCAGTATTGAAAACAAGTCGAATCCTCAACGTTCAATCTTTTTTTTTAACGTTATATAAAAAAAGTAAAATACTAATACTTATTGAAATGTGATGGTTATGTGAGGCTTATTTCCCTAAAAAAAGTACTTTGAATAAAGGTGAAATGTGAATAATTAGTGCAAAATGTTATGTAAACGACTAGAACATTGCTGTTGCTGCCTTAATCAAATCCTTGGCATCAAATTAATCCTTAGTTTTTTGACCACAGTTGAGATCATAGGCATTGGACTATGCGCTTATTATTACCCACAATATCTAGTCTATGTTACACCTGCTAGTAGCATAGGGATTATCACAAATATATTTGCATTTATTGGACTGGCTAAATGTGTTCGTTGGTACTTTTTACCATGGCTAATAGTGTCCATGTTGGTTATTGTGGGCACAATCCTTGCGTCCATTCTTTGTATTGTGATTCCCTTAGGAGAAGAACACCCTGATTGGACTGAAATATCCATAATATCAGTGTCGTTAATACTTTGTTCCGCTCTTGTGTTGTATTTTTGGATTGTCATTATTGAGTTTTTCGTAAGGATTGGACCTAATCAAAGATATGCTCGCAGAGTCATAGGCTATCCTCCAAGCTCTAGTGTATATCCCTCAACATCATCCATACTTGGTCCTGGATCCTATGATAGTCCATTCTATCCTCAAATGCAATTTTAAATTGTCCTTGCCTTAGTGATACATGGAAGCAAACAAAAAAAAACACAAAAAAAAAAACACCAGAATTTTAAATGATCTTAAAATATGCAAGAAAGAAGAAGAAGAAAAAAAGACATTATCATTTTTAAGTTTTAAATAAAATATATAACTGTTTAATTTGTTGCACATTTATTCGCTGTCTGTTACTAAGTATAGGTGCGTCAACATAAAACAAACATGAGCAAAAATCAAGAAAACGAAAAGAATTCCAATTCATTTTTTATTTATTTCATAGACATATTAAAGTCAATTATAGGCTTTGTATGAAAAGTTTTGCCATGTGTACTATATATAGAATAATATAGGCCACAGCTTATAACATTTATTTGATTTATTAGGCTTATTATTGCCTAATAAATCCATCTTTAAGGTCATTAAGTACAATTTGAGGACCTTACAAAGGTTTAATAAGAATCATTTGTTGAAATAAATTGACGATAATTTGTCGATGAGTATAAATGTAGTCCAGACTCAATTTTGAGAAAAACCATTTTTGCTTGCTTTTGTGTTGATGGACTACATATTTTGTTCTTTTAATATGTTGAGTGTGTCTTCCCTCAAGAGTAGCTAGGTCATGTCGGTGTTCTAATGACAACAATGTGATCAACACTCCATTTTCCTAATTTAGTGTATAATATACTTTTTTGAAGTAGTATAAGATGCTATATTTTTAGATGTATCATTTAAAAAAAATCAAATGTACTTTAGTGATACATGAGTAGATTTTTTGCAAGTTGTTCGGGTTCTGTATTTCAATATTATACAAATCCCAGTTACATCATGAATCATCTAGTAAATCACTTTTTAATTTATTTTTTACGGCTTGAATCGGGTTAAAAATTTAAAAAAAAGAAGTAGGACCCACATGCTCTAATAAAACCAACCTACACACTTTTATCTATAACAATAAAATGAAGAAAAAAGAAAAGTTGTGAATATAAGAACAAGAATAGTCTACTGAGTGGTCCATTCAAATCTGAACTCTTTGAACTTTAAACATCAACAAGATATAATTTATAATTAACAATATAATTTCAACAAAATTAATACTATTGATATATGTCTGAGCTCTCTTCATCATTAATGTAGCCGACCTCAGCGGCAATGATGGCTTTCAGGGCTGGCACCCTCTGCGGATGGATTCCAAGTGCTGGAGACCTTCGCTGCTTAGATGACGGACACTGCAACCGTAATAGGTGTAGTCGAAGACATTGGCATCAGGGCTGTAGGGGTGCCAAAAGTATCAAAAAAGATTTCAAAAGAACTCAAAAGAGTCTTGCAATGGACAAAATGGATTTATTTTAATGCTAGCGTCATAAGCAGGGTTGTTGATTTTTTTTATTAAAATCCGATTTTTTGATTAAAATGGAGTTTTATGAAGAAAGTCTTAACATCCGTAATATAAAATATAACTGTTAATTAATGGATTCTACTAGTGTTATTCACAACAGTAGATACCAGAGCTGCGGATTCAGGGTCTAAATCCCCCGGAGTTGGGTCTTTAGCCCGAAGTCGGACTCGCTTATCAAAGTTGTCAGTATATACTCTTCTAAATGATTTTTTTTTTTACGAATAATTATATATTTTTCACATCTCTACCTAGTACCTACCTTTTGCAAAAAATAAGTGTTACCTGAAGCAAAATATAAGTATATCTTCAATGAGTAACCTGTACAAATAGAAATTACAAATTTTACAAGCCGAAACTCTTAGAAAATATCAAGAGAAAATATTTAATAATAACTGATATTCAGGTTTTTTACCTTTAATAATAATATATTGTCATTTGCTAATTTGATTGAGTTAAAATAACAATGGAGCTTTGTAGTTGGTTTGTCGACATTAATAAAAAAAAATCATTTTTTCTTAATTACACCGTTTATTAAAGTTTTTTAATCAATGTTAAAAAAATTTACATAATTGACAAACGGAATCCCATTAATTTCAAAATTTAACATGTCCTTTTACTATGATTTAACTTGTCAACATAGAATGAAGCTGGGGTAATTTTTTTTTCAAAATTGAATCTGGATTCTCTACATTTGTATTTTTGAACAAATTATCTCCAATTTCTAACAACAAATCATTCTCATGAATCCTTTGAATACGTCACAAATCCCAGTCAAAGTTGCAAAACATTCATAATCAAAATGAACGAAATGTAAAATTGATAGATTTTATGTTAAAAGATTGTATCATGGCCAAATTAAGGAATAACATATCAATAAAGATTTACATCTATAATTAACACTCGTGTGTTTCTAAACTTATACCAAAAGTTTTAATACCAAGACTGTTCTTGACTCAAATATTTTTATGAAATATTGTTGGTTAAATATGATTAAAAAAATTAAATTAGACGTTTCTCTTGTTTTTGATTCAAGAATATTTTTGTGTTAACACACCAAATATGAAATGTCAACACAAATACAGTCTCGAACAAAAAAAAGAAAAAGAGAAAATCCCCATTATTTTTTTTACTTCATATATGCATACAGACCAATATTTCATATACACTTTTGAGTCAATTATAGGGTTATTATTCAAATTTGGCCTATTTATTCCGAAGCATAATAATTTTAACTATAGTTTAAAGATATTATTTGATTTCAAATACTAATATTGTACCCAATATGTCTCCATTGAAATAAAGTCTATCAATTGATTAGTTTTTATTGTGACGATCCACTTTGCATACTTAAAGTCAGATTTACAGTGCTTTCCACTGGGTCATAAGAAAAGTTGTTTATAGAAATCAGCAATTATTTGTAGAAGAATACAAATGTAAGCCTTATTCAATATAAAGAAAAGGGTTTTGGGTTGACAGGGCTAATATAGATTTAAAGGTCATTATAAATCATTAATATTATTTGCGTTGAAACGGGTATTACTATTATTTACCTCAGGCAATTTTTTCAAATAGATTTTGATAGCTCGAAAATATAATTATACATTTTGGTTTTATAAGTATGGTACAGAGTGAAAAGTAATTTTATTGTGTCAATAGAAGCTTTCAGTTTATTTTAAGCATAGCTAGAATTTTAAACTTATTCTAGGGGGTCAGAGGTGCCCGACTCCCTAACTCTCCGTATACTCCACATAAATTCCTAATGATGCAAGAGTTGGGCATTGGGACTAGAGACTTGCGACTCGAATTGGACTCCAGTCAATATTTTGAAGACTTGTGGCCCGTCTTGATCACAAAATCAAAGACTGGAGACATAAAAACGAAAACTCACAACCGTACTTGGACTCAAAGTTGATTTCAATTTTGTTACAATATATTATGTATTCTTTCATGTAATTTTCTAGGATTTGAACTGGAATCTATGAAAAAATTTAAGGACTCCCACTTGTCAACAAAAAGATTCGACTTTAATTGGGCTTTCAGTATATGGACGTTTACCCACTTATTATTTTAAACGTCATAATTTCAAAGAATGTATGATTAAAAGTACTAGTTTAGTAAGAAAGACTTCGATGTAAAATATTTAGTGCAAACTCTTAATTTGATTACATTATAGTATTTTATTCAAAGAATGAACATCCATTTTATGATATGGTTATGAAACTGAATAAAAAGAAAGTTCACGTCATAGGAATTCCATAATCTATTATTTTTGATAAATAAATATTATTATAAATTAAAATAGTATACATATTCACTGTTTCCAAACGGAAAAGAATACAATTTCTTGTTGATCCCTCACCGTATAGGTAAATATTTTGGCCATTTTTTTATTTACATGAAGAAATATTGGGTAACATTTACAAATACAAATGTATATCTAAGCTTTGAATACATTACTATGTAGGATTTTAATATTATGAAAGATATTTATGTGATTCATTTTTAAAATGTTGAAGAATTAACATTTGGTATGATTTACTTATTTGGATAACTACTAACAGACTACATTTCATTGAAATACTATTATCGTTCTTTTAAACAGATTGATACTTTGTGTTCATAAAAATATATGTAAAACGTTTGATTGTAATTTTATCTAGCTAAATTTATTAATTTAACCAAATAACGAATTTATGTATAGTATAGAGATGATACCAAATGAAATGTTTTTCTTTAAAAAATTGTATAATATAAAAACCTCAGGGTCATTGGGAAACCTCTAAATATACTTGCAAATTATTCCAACTTTATCTATCATATTTTGTACTTTAAACGGAACACTTAAAACTTCCATAATTACCTCTGCCAACTAGATTTAGAGAATGTTGTGTTTTCGCCTCTGCTTAGTTGTCTGTTGGTCAATAGGATTATGGCAAAAGTTGCAAGGGATTTTGATCTTACTTGGTACAAATATTATGTACGATCACTATTGGAAAATCTCCCAATCCAATCCCCAATTTTTTTTCATCAACCCTCTTAAAGGTGTTGGCTGCAGCAATTTTTTTCCCTCATATCAAGTTCAAAGTGTGTAAAGTATTTTATGATCATGTATACAGATTTCATTTGACCATTTGGACCTTCAATTTTTGTGAAAAAACTTTTTTTAAGGGCTTGCACACGGGGACGCACGTCTGTTGCAGTTTTGAGTAGAAAGAGGCGAAGCCAAAGCCATAGCGTGCTTGATCACTGTCTATTTCATCCTCCGTAAAACCAAAATGAAGCCCCGCATTAAACACTTCAAGAGGTTTTATATTTACAATATTATTATTAAATACACGTTCTTTATCTTCTTCAGTTAAAGAGATAATAAAATTTTCCACCTAAACGTAGAGCTTAGATTAATTCGTTTAACGACACTATTAATATTCTTCTAATTTTTTGATAAACCCTTTGCTAGTCTTTATTAAAGAGAGGTTTGTTTTCAGGAGGTCGGTCAGTAGGATTCTCATTCATAATAAATGTCTATCACTACTTTCCTCCTCAATCTATAAACAAGAAAAATAATAATGATTTATTAATATTAGAAAAGAAAAACCCTTATTGTCTATATACACACGGAACTAATTGTGCATAAAATCTTCACACAACCTCACCGAGATGGGTAAAGGTAAATAAGTGAAAGAAGAGAGACAACAGATCCAGAAATGAAGATCTTACAGTCCAAGACCAACGTCTCCCAGATATTTAGGGATTTTCCAAGACAAGATTTGTCTAACGACTTTAGATACACAAAAAAAAAAAAAAAAAAAAACCACACATTCATAACGGGCTATGTCCTTAGATACATTATTTAAAATAATAAGAACATTTGACACGTTTCAAAATAAATACAGTCGTAGTAAATAATCGCATAAACAAAGTTTTAAGCAAAATTTTACATGGACCACTAATTGAGAGCTAATTGAATAGGAAATAGTTGAGTAGAAGAGAAGATAAGGAAATACAAAATACAATAAAAAAATTATTCTTACCTTATTCCATCTTTATATGGCTGTAGTAATATTAAAATGGTGGCTGTTATCATGATAAAATAGGTAAGCTGTATAATTAAAAAAATATGCAATGATTAATAAATTTGCTGTTTTTATTTATTAAGATAATGGAGTACCAGAGACTCTGTCTTGATATCAAATATTTGCTCATTTCTTTGACAAAAAGTAACTTCTTTGGATAATGACATTTCATCAAAATACAGGACACCATATTTATAGTTTGACTCCTTATTGACTTCAACTTATTTTTCAATAACTTTTAAGATATCTCTTTGTACTCCAGGAAGTGTTTCAAAATCTTTAATCCACCTTTTGAGGGTTGTCACACTCGGTAAAGGAAATAACTTCTTGTCCCTTATGTACTTATAAGTCCTGCTTGAGAGGCTATTTAAAGCAAGGCCATTAATACTGTCTTCCTTTTCCCACTGTGTCTTAGATTTGTCCTTAGCTTTGAGCATGTTTGTTTGAGAAGGTGTGAACCATTTAAAGAGTTCTTTTCTCACAAGTTGTTTATACTCTTCTTTGACTTGAATCCTTCATTTGCCTTTTTATACAGATTGAGGGATTCTGTAAGTGATTGCACCTGGTCCTGCAACACTTTGATTTTGTTTTTCAGCAAATTCGTCTGAAAATCCTTGACAGTCTGGGATCCGGTAGTTCCCATTTCAGGTTTCACTTCACCACTCTTGGTTTTGTCAAAAATGGAATCTTCTTTGGCTTTAGTTTCAACTTCTCTCATGACTTGATGAAGCATTTCTCTCCTCTGTCTCTCAGCCAATCTTTCACCTCTTTCATCCTCACGAGGATTAGGATCTCCATCATCCACCACAGAGTTGAACAGTTTCAAACTTGGAATGGCATCCTTCTTTAGTTTATTCCCAGCGGCCTTTCCCAACAATTCATTCTTCAAATCTCTCTCATCATTTTCGTCAGTATAATGACTGGAACAGATTTTGGGAAACTGAGGCATATTGTCATTCCTTCTGCAAACTTGTATCCATATATCACGAAAATGAGAATCCTTAGGGAATAAAAAGTAAGTAATTCCATTTGGAGAATTGCATGATGCAACGGCACAAATAGTTTTTTTTTATTCTTCCTTTCCATTTTTACTCATTTTAGGCATTGATGATTGATTACATAGGTATGTTAATTAAATGTGTATTTAATAACTACTACTGCTATTGAAACGGCTTTGCCGTTTCGAAAACGTAACTGATTTTTACACGAAAAAATGGCGCAAAAATACGAACGACACATCATTACTATATTATCATTGGTCTATAACCCATTGAACTTCGGGTCCCTGGGTGTGATGGATTTTCTTTTTTCTATGGAAATCTCTTAATTTCTATCGAATTAAAAAGTAATGGGAATATGACAACTATTGAAATATAAATTCTTAAAACTAAACTACGTGGAATTTCAGCTAAGTCTAGATTAAGGACTTAGAGAGTTTTAATATTCAAAATATACCTAATAGTAATTACTAATTATGTTATTTGAATTCGTGCGAAGCGCAGTACTATTTATGTATAATTATATATATCACGGGGTATGACGTCATTATGGGGACATTGGAATCGTACACAATATAAAACTATGTTGCATATTTGCTTTACACCCCTTAAAAAATAGGATGACTCAAAAAATACCAAATTGAACTAAAGTCCTTGGAGATCGTTATTTTTTAGTAGGTATTTTTTTTTTATAAAAGATATTTTTTTTTAATATGAGTTATGTTACTCCTTATCACTATGAATAATGAATAATTCATAATGGTCTTAAGAAGAGTGTCGTTTTCATCATTTTTCAGCCTAAAAATGGAAATATGTCGAGTTCCGAAGAGAATACAGAATCAATAAAAATAGTTTTATAATCATAAAAGTCCTTTTTACATCAGTTTTATATATCGTACTTTAATTTGATGATTGTTTGAATGATGAAAAATATCTCAGAATGATAATAGTCTCAAATTACTATAATCTCAAATATTTCGGAAATCTGACGACCCAGAGAAAAACATTGATCAGTTTTGGATTTTGTGTTTAAAAATAAATTATATTCTTGTCTTAATTTCATTGGTTGTAAATTTGACCCTCTAATTGTTACCCTGTGTTATCTTTATAATGGGAGTTGCCACCTTGACGTTGCATTAACAAAAATGTTGTATGTATCATAAACTCCGATATTGCTACGGATGTTAACTTGACAGATTGTCTAAAGATTATAATGGCTTTTGTCTTTAATTAATCTATTTTTGGAATAAACAATTGAGTATAACGTCCTCTCGTCCCTTTTAGACTGAAATCATGTTATAAAAGTACTTCCTACTTGAGAAAACCTATGTACACACCAACTTTAAATACCATTCAACGCATATTTGAAACGACAAAACATTAAGAAACGTAGCCAATAAAGCCTTAAGGTAATCACCAATAGGTTTTTACGTCAAGCAAAAGATGGTT
This sequence comes from Lepeophtheirus salmonis, assembly GCF_016086655.4. Lineage (NCBI taxonomy): Eukaryota > Metazoa > Arthropoda > Copepoda > Siphonostomatoida > Caligidae > Lepeophtheirus > Lepeophtheirus salmonis. Next base: position 23,856,439 of record NC_052138.2, on the reverse strand, counting down.
AAATGCAGAATACTCTCCAAGACTCTCGAGGTTGCTACCAAGTATTTTATAACGAACTGGAATTTTCTTTTTCTGTCAATGTTCAAAAGAAACAACCGATCATTTAATGTGGGAATTTCAATCTTTATCTAAAATTTATGGGACGTTATTAAAATGATTAGTACATTGTTCAATAAACAAGTGGGTAAATAAGATTTCCTGTCTACTTCAAATAAAGAGAGAGTTGATGGAATTATTATTAAAACACAATATATAGTCTATAAATCACAGATAGTAAAAGAAAACAACATCAATGGAATTTTACATATTGCTAATCTTCATGCAAATGTTTTATTGAACACTTATTCTTTTTTTTTTATCGTTCAATTAATGTTATTACCAACTATTTATTTTAAATATTCTAGATTGTGCTATATTTAATACTAGTCTTTTTAATTTTCGTTTGTCTACATGCTTTAACGAATTATTTTTCCATTATATTGTGTTATATTGTAATAAGATTGTAAATTTTTAAATGCCTGCCAATAAAGGACAATAATAAAAAAATCACAAAACTTTCTTAGACGTTTTTTTAAGTCTACTTTTAATTAGTCAAATGGAGTTGAACTGATTAAATTAAATAAAAGGAACTTTTTAGGATTATATTTCCACCATCTGACCTAGAAATGGAGGATGATGTCCCAATACCAGGTGGTCCATTGAAATCTGAACACTTACTAATTCAATCATTAATGAAGTTTGAGTTATAAAGTAAAAATTATATTTGGAATTTATTAAAGTGTAATCAATAAGTTACAAAAACAAACAAATTTGAGCTCTCTAGCTTACGTACAAGTCGAGAAAATGACAATTGAATGTGATCGACGAGTTAAAGAAAACAAGCCAGGCCAATCCCCTCAAGTCCATGAGAGCTCATGTAAGAGATCTAAGGGTTTCAGACAAGACTGTCTAGATAACTATAACAAAGTGGATGAAAAGAGCCTTGTGAGGATCGAGAGGCCACTTTTGACACAAGCAATTAAGAAAACCCGTCCCCTCCGTTGCAAGACTATTTTGAATGTGTCATTTGATTTATTTTGAACTCATTTTTGACATTTTCCCCCCTGATACCATCCATTTCGACTACACCATTTGTCCTGCAATGTCCGTCATCCAAATACCGAGGACCTTGATTTTATAAAATATAAAAGAAATGTAAATTATATGCCCTTCTGCAGGTAAAAAAAAAGAAACTATGAAACAATTTAGTAATACTTTCAATTTGAGGAATGATTGATAAAAGTGCAGCTTAGTAAGTACCCTTGATTTGATAGGGAGTTATAAGTGAAAATCTTCTTAAAAACGAACAAATATAATGGAGGTAGGTGAGGAAAAGTCCTTATACTGAATGTCCAAATTGAGTCTATAAATATTTGCTCACAAGTCTATGTTATTTACTAATTCTTTTAAGCCGAGTTTAAATTTTCGAATGATTTTAGGCGGCCAAGGATTTTTTGTTCATTGCAATGTCATTTTCATAATATATGGTCCGTAGTGTTAAAGTTTTTTTTGAGTTATAGTTTGTGAGTCTAACTCTAATGAAGTCTTTAGTCTTTAATTATGAGATCAAGTCGAGTAGCAAGTCTTGGTTCTATGGGCTCATCCTAAGTCGTGTAGATGTCTCAAGTATCCACTTCTACAAATTTTTAACTACATCATCAATCTCTACAGTTCAAAATGGCTGATTAAAAGCCACAAGGTTTCATATAAAAACCACTCATCTCTTGGCTCAAATCCTTGAATGTTTTTATTAAGTCTTAAATATCTTATTAGCTCATATCCATACCCTAATAATAATATAGGATCCATAGTGTAATGTATTTTCTTGAGTTATGTATCCAACAGCTTTCAGGCCCAAATATGTCTGCAAGTTTTAGCTATTGTGTTCAAGTTAAGGTTAAGGTCTTTGATTGTGGATCAAGTTGTGTCACCAGTTCTCAAAATATGAGATCAATTCCAAGTCTAGCTTCTTTGCTATCGATTCCAGGATGACCTGAACTTTTTTTTTCGAAAATATCGTAATCAATTTAACAAATTACAACTTTTGTGAGCTGTAAATTAATGTCATCCTAATCCTTTTATTCGATAATGCATCAATTTCAAATAGTAAGTATACTTAAATGAATGCATTTTTTGTCCTAGATAACTTGAAAAATCACAAGATTATCAAATATTAACAGTCTAATAAAATATGGTAGGCAAAGACATATTTTTTTCATCTAAATGAGGTAATGAAAGATAATTTAATTCATAACACTTATGAATGATTTACATAAATTGTCACTATCTGTAGATTAGTAATCAAAGATAAAAACAAAATTCAAAAAAATAACATGGAGAGTTTGAAACTTTAATTAGACGACCAATGAAAATTTTAATCAAGAAAAGCATGATTTTTAAGGAGCTGTGAGGCAGATTAATATAAAAAAGGCTTTGACAGAATAAAACTTTGATTTGACGGCCAATTAGGTATAAAAATGGATGATACATATTTTATGAGGGAGAGCACGGTAAATAAATTTAGTCTTCTATGAACCAAAGTTATAGGTATTGTCTCATAAAATACATTGTGTTATATGTTAAATTTAGCCAAAAAAATATGAAAGATTATATCATAAGGCTCTTTCAATTAAACAATAAATTACAATCTAGTTTTTTTTTAGCTATCGAATTTTCTTCTTGCAATATAAAATTAAGGCAAGAAAATGCTATATTTATGTCCATGGCCGTTATTAGCAAAACTCTATGACTATTTTTTTAAAATATGTATAATTTATCTCCCATTTGTCCTCCAAGAGCTACGATAAAATAAAATTTGACATTGACAAAGACGATAAACCTTTATACATCTGCCAATTATATCTAGAACCATTTATCACGTATTGTTTACCTTAAGCTGTTAGAAATTCCAGTAAATAAATTAAAATAAATATAACTTAGACATGTATTTACAAAAGTGTCAATTAAACTTGTATTACTTTAAAAAACCTCAATTGAATAAATAAATATATGATAGTTAAACAACTTTAGTTCCACGTTTGAGAAATAAACACCCTTTAGCTCTTTATAAAGAGTTTGAATTATAACTTTAAATCTAAGGTACAATTTTATTTTTTTAGGGTTTTTTTTCATCCACTTGCAGGCTCTACTGAGAAAAGGGATAAATTAAAAATACATATGGTAGCAATAATTATGTAGTATTTTTCTTATTAAATATTTTCAATAATGTATAAATATTACATTATCATGGATATTATACACAATATAGATTGTTTCCTTTATATAAACAAATTTTCAGTAGCTCAACTTTATTAAAATTGTTAAAACGTACTATTAATAAGATAAAGAGACTTTTTATATATACCGGGTGTCCGGAAAGTCCTGACTGATTTCTAACTTCCAACTTCATTAAGATCTACAAGGACTAAAAGTAGACATACAGAGAAACGTTTTTAATAAAAAAAACTTTGCTTGGTTATAATCTATAATATGTTTTTAACAATTTGGCCTTTAGCTTCCATAACAGCCACAACACGGGGACGGAAGGAGGAGCAGGTGTTCTTGATATAAGTGGGGTCAATCTTGGCCCAGGCCTTGGTGATACTGGCCTTGAGAGCTTTGGTACTGCTGTGGCGTTTTTTGCAAGCCTGCCTCTCAATGTGCGCCCATGTGCTGAAATCCAAGGGGTTCAGGTTGGAGGAGAAGGGGGGCCAGAAGTCCTTAGGCCAGAATTCCACATTCTCCTTCAACCACTTCTGGGTGTTCTTGGCTGTGTGTGCGGGTACCCCATCCTGCTGGAAATACACCCTCTTGCCAGGATACTCCTTCCTGATCCATGGGACCACCTTGGTTTTGAGCACCTTGATGTAGTCCTCCGAGGTGAGCCTGTAGCCCTCTCGGAAGAAGACTGGAGGCATGTCTTTACCATCTGAGCCAACAACTCCAAGCATCATGATGCTGGCTGTGTGCTTGGTCATAGACACATATTTCTCAGATCCCACATAACCATTAAGGATAATGTAGCGATCATATTTGCGGTTGAAGACTGGATCCACTGTAAAAGTTTTCTCATCGGAAAAAATGAGAATTATGTCCCCGTTGCTTTTCATGTTTTACAAAATCTTCTTGCATCGGATGTATCTGGCCTCCATATTGTCCATGGACAACATGGGACGGGTGGTGCGGACCAAGGACTTGCCCCCAATGTCCTTGAAAATGTTTGCAGCAGTAGTCTTACCCATGTTGTTCTTCTTGGCAATTGTTCTGATGCTCAGAAGAGGGTTTATCTTGATCTGGGCCCTGATCTTTTTCTTAGTGGCCTTGGTGGCCTTTAAGACAGGTCTCCTACTTCGAGGCTTGTCTTCAAGGCCTTCCCCCTTGTCCAACCTCCTCTTGATCCTACCAATAGTGCTGGTGGACATGCTAGTGGCCTCAGAGATCTCCTTGTGGCTGATTCCTGCACGAAGCAGAGCAGCTACTTCATGTTTTTTAGCCTCCATATCAAAAACAATGATGAATTTCGAAATGTTATTGACACAAAACTTGTTAATCTGAAAACGGTCTTTAACTTTTATTTACGCAACATTTACGTAAAAAGTCTCTGAAACCCCGAAAAAAGCCATCAAAGGTACCGGTCAAGACTTTCGGGACACCCGGTATTTAACTTCATAAAAGCAATTGAATCTCAAAGTGGCCCCCTTGGACTCTACCATGGTCTAAATACTAAGCCTGACGGCATTAAATGTATTTTTTAACGTAATTTCCTGAGATGTCAGCCCTCTCCTTCTTCATAGTACTTTAATAGCATCCAAATTCATTGGCCCTCCTCTTGATGGCACTTCAAATCCCAAAGTCAACGGGGTTGCAGGCTGGAGAGAATATAATCATGCTGGAAAATATAATTGCCCTCGAGATAGTTGGCCAAAAATCAATCAAAAAAAAAAAAAAATAATGATTTGAGTTTCCGGCAAATTCTTTGTACTCTGTTTTATATTTAGAGTTGAACGCAAAATGGGACTGGAAATTTGCAGAAAGTCGGAATGGTCATCAAAAATTTGTCATCGTCCTTAAACAATAGGGAACAAAAAAAAAACAATTCCCTTGTTAATGCTGACAAACAATGTTTTTAGCGTCTAGTTTCCTGGCAAAATTCTTTTGTTTTTTTTATTGCTGTACCAGTAAATATTTAAGTTTTATTTATTAATAGAATAATCACAATTCGTTATATTGTATTTTAAAGAACGAATGGAACAGTTGGTTTGTATCATACAAAATTCAAGATAATTAAAAATATGGCATATTTGTTATCATTTTGTATTAACATGCCAGGCAGAATTGACGTAAAGGAGATGAAATGTAGTCCTTCTCATATATTCATAATATTTATACATATTACGTCACAAAATTTGGCGTACTTTTCAACCTTTTTTTCATTTAACAGTATAGGGTCTTTTTAATCAGTCATAACTATCGTCGTGTATCTGCAAATAAGTCGTGCCAGTTGTCAATTTGAGAATAGGGTCAGGTTGTATCAGTTCTTAATATTTATCCTAAAATGAGTCCTGTTCTACGTGTTCTAAAATACATCATGTTCCCCTAATTATTAGTAAAATATTTTGCATACATAGTTGATATTGAATTAGTTTAGTAAAACTTATAGGCCCGGTAGCAAATATTCAACTTAACTTTGAGGCGATCTTAAATTTAAAACAGCAGTATTGATGTCATAAGGTCGAAGTTTAAACTTAAGTCGAATTGGTGAAATGTGTACAGGGCTCTTTTCCTTATTTCCTTCTATAAAAGGAAAAAATTGATTTTTTTATCTACTATATTGAAGCTAACATAAGTTTATTTAAAAAATTATTTAAATTTTCTTTTTCTCTTGATTTTTTGATCATGTTTATTATTATGGTGACTTAATACAATTACTTGCGAGAACCATATTGTAATTAAATAGGTTTTCGAAAAAAAAACAACAATTTTTTGACCAATTCATTATTCTTTGTTTGTCGAAGGTTGCGTCTACAGTGCAACCAAAAGGGTTTAGTTGTTTTTTAAATATAAGGCAGAAAAGTGAGAAATTTCAAAGAACGTGATAAAATGTAGGTATCTTAGGATGACTACAGCAAAAAAATTAATGATCCAATTACAATTTACATTAGAATGGCTCTTCCTATTCAATAATATGCAAACTAAACAGTTTTATATTTTAAATAAATTTTATAACTTTCTTCAACATAGACAACATGAAAAAGCTGTTTTCTGAATGGGTGCCACGTTTGCTCACACCAGAGCAAAATCAACAACGAGAAAATTATTCAAAGGGCTGTTTGGAGATGTTCAGGCGAAATAGCAATGGATTAAAAAAAAAATCCAGTTTTTGCGTCGTCGTTGCATCACAATTGATAAAACATGGATTCACAACTTCACTCCAAAATCAAAAGGGCAGTCTGTTGAGTGGTGTGCAGACTGAGAAAGTCGTCCATAGACTCAAATATCGGCTGAGAAGGCCATGGTCTCTTTATTTTGGGATTCGGATGGAATTTTATGCATTGACTACTTGGAAAATGGAAAAACAATCAATAGCGACTATTATATCTGTTTTTTTTCGCTTTGTTGGATCGTTTGATGGCCGAAATTACCCAGAAAATACCTCATTTGAAGAAAAGAAGGTGCTTTTTCACCAAGACAATCCCTCGTTTCACAAGTCAATAAAAATAGACGCAAAAAGGGTCCAATTAAGTTTGAATTGCTACTGCACCCACTGTATTCACCAGATCTGGCCCCAAGCGACTACTGGCTCTTGGCAGAACTCAAAAAGATACTCCATGGAAAGAGATTTGGCTCAGATGAGAAAGTGATTGTCGAGACTGAAGCATATTTTGAAGGTCTCGATAAATCGTTCTACACCCGTGGTAGCGAAAATCTAGAAAAACGTTGGAATGGTTGTATTGTTCTAAAAGGAGATTATACTGATTAATAAAAATGAATTTTGGAAAAAATGTTGTGGTCCTATCAAGGCCCGGGGACTTATTGACCAATGTGTTATGTAAAACTCTAGTTGAGACTTATCAGGCTCAATCTGTTGTTTAAAATTTAATAGTACAATTAAACATCGCAACCAATTTGTGAAAAACACGCAACCTCTGTCACATAAATAGAATTGGTCGAATTATCATTTTTTTTTCGAAAACATTTCTAGTTGGAATATGGTTTTTACTAGTTATTGTAATAAGTCAACATAATAATTAACATACCAAAATCAAGAAAAATAGGAAATTTATATAATTTTTCATTTTCAAACGGAAATAAATTTTATAACCCTACACACGTTTTACCAATTAGACTTAAGTTTAAACTTGGAACTTACAACATCCATACACTTAAGCTGTTTTAAATTTAAGATCTGCTCAAAGTTAAGTTGAATAGTTGCTACCATGCCTCTTAGTTTTAATAAACTAATTCAATAGATAAACTATGCAAAATATTCTTTTGAAACCCTTATCTTTATTAGACCCAGGACAACTGATACAGAGCCTAAAAACATTGTTTGTCAGTAATTCTTAACAAGGGAATGAGTTATGCCTAGGTTTCCCATATTGTCCCCTGCTCTAAGGGTCTCTAAGGACAACGACAAGAGTCTTGAGAGGAAGCCTGGAAGTGGTGGGCTATAGCGGAAAAGGGCAAGACTGTTTCTCAACTGCCACGGGTCGAACTTCCTGACCTATATCTCCAGTCCCATTGTGAACTCGTTCATATGCATCTCATTATTCTGAATATGAAACAGGGTACAACGAATTTGCCTGAAACTTAAATCATTCTTGATTTTTTTTTTGATTGTTTCCAAATTTTTGTTTACTTTTTTTAAAGAATCAAACGTGCATTATATGATGTACTTTGATGAATATATCAATATTTATCAAATTAAATTATACGTCCATAAGATAAACTTTATAAATTTACAATGCAATTTTAACACAATTAATTATATATATAGATGTGTGTCTGAGCTCTCTTAATCATAAATGTAGGCGCCCTTAGTGGAGCTGATGGCTTCCAGGGGGCGGCTTAATGTCTGAGACCCACTGCAAATGTAGTCCTCTGTCATGGTTTGTCAGTGCTGACTGACAATAGATTTAAGGGCCTCAGTGTATGATGATGGAAACAGTTACAGTTTCCCCTCGATATTCCCCCAAAATGTGTAGTTGAGGGGGCTGACATCAGGGCCGAAGAGGGACAAAAATGCAAAAAAATAGTTCGAAAGAACTGAAAAGACTCACTAAAGAAGTATTACATCGAAGAAGATCGATTTCTTTCTTTTTTGGTGTCAAAAATGGCCTCTTTACCCTCACAAGGATCTTTTTGCCCACTTTTGTTTATATTTCTCTGAACTGTCTGGTGTGAAATCCCGATATCTCTGCATGGGCCCTCACGGATTTGAGGGGATTCACTTGGGTTTCTTTCTTTAACTCCTCTGGATCCAGTGTGACCATTTTGAAAGAACCCTTCTTCCTCTCTAACGTTTCGGACTTGCTAACAGCGTATAGGTGGTCCTAGAGACATCCAACTGCTTGGATTGAGCGAATGGGAATTCGTCGATCACGTTGAAGTATCCTTTTCTTGACTTTTACGTAAGCTAGAGAGTTCAAATTTGTTTTGCTCTGTAACTAATCGCTTATGCTTTAATATATCGAAATATGAATTAATTTCAATTACTCAACCTTAATTAATTATTAAATTAGTAAGTCTTCAGATTTTAATGGACAACCCGGTATTGCCCTTTTATAATAGTTGTATCAACTTTCTAATTATTTAGAGAGGAAGGTGTCTTTGTCTTTATGTTGATTGGATAAGTTACTAACCATTTTAATAACTTGCCCATAAGTTTTCGATAAACATTGACACTCCTACGAAATGTGATCAGTTGTTTCCATTATAAAGTGACAAACCTCTAAGTATCTATGACTCCGTCGATTTTACAATTTATTTTTAAATGTAATCTCTTAAACATTTATCTGAATAATTATTTCAGATTTCAAAAATATTAAATAAAGTTGAAACTACAAAAAGTCTCGCATTCCTGTTAGTTCATATTTTCGACAATTCTACTCATAGTCGTTCATCCTGAAAAATAAAAATAAATTTAACATATTAATTTTTTGATGTCATGAAATATTATTTTATGAAAATAAAAAATATTAATCTTTTAGCCAGCTTTAAATAATGTCTATTGTATAACATGAGTAGTTGATGTAGATGATGCTAATTATCAATACTATCATAATGACACTTGATAAATCTACATCTACTCATCTCAATTCAAATCTTATTTTCAAGAATTAACATATATTATTATAATTCATTCAGAGCACTTTGACTATAATATCAAAAGAAGATACACATAAATGCCTTTAAATTCTTTTTTTTTCTTTGTGCATTTGAATATTAATGAGTCTTTGTTTGAAGTGTTTGAAAATTTAAAAATATATTATTTAACAGCAATTTATTTTTTAAAGGCCCTTTCTATTTAAATAAGAAATGAATAATAACACGGGGGCCTCTTTTGAATGTTGATTATTCAAATTAGTTTTTGTTAATCTGTGAAAAATTTCTAACTATTTTCAAATAATAATTCCATTGTTGGGATGAATTGCATAGTTACAAATTGATTTTGACTTTTTTCAGTGTATTTTAAATGGAAAAGTTATCAGATAAACTAAAGATTTTACATATAGAGCAGTGTTTTCTTGATGGCGACCACCAGAGTTGGGCAACTTAACTTAACTTAAAGAAATTAAAAAGTTAAGTTAATTAACTTTTAATCGAAGAGGTTAATTATTTAAACAGCGTTATTTTATCTTCAACTTAACTTTTTAATTTTTTAAATTGCATTATCTTAATTTTAACTTAACTTGTATAAGTTAATTAGTTTAAGTTAAATTAATTTTGTTATTCTAAGTCAAAATACTCAAAAAAACTGTCTTTAAGTAAACGTTAGTTCTACGATGATTTACTTAAACACTGTGTCGACATATTTATTTTATTTAACTTTTTAACGGGGCCATTTCACATCAAATCGATAAAAAGGATATTGTTTCATTGTCGTTGAAAATTTCGTTTTTATATTATCTCCGATATATTTATAATTTTACATATAGTTTAAAATTATATAGAAACTCAAAAATTCAAAATTTTAGCTGTCTTTGAGTCCCATTTTTGTAGTAACTTAAATATGTATTTTTTTACTGATTGTTCAATTGGATGTGGAGAAAATTTCAGCAAGAGAAATTGACCGAATAATATTAATTATAAAGCCTTGATAAATCTCTCAATGTACTAACTTAAATAGTTATTTTTTAATATCGAAATTAATTTGAATTTAACCAAGGTTAAGTGAGTTAATTTAACATAAAATTACTCTAAAATTAATTAACTTAAACTTATCTAGTTAGAAAAACAAACTCTTGAAACTAACTTTAACTTCAGAAGGTTATTTTCATAGAAATTGAAATTAACTTTATTTCAACTAGTTATAAAAAATGATGTAATAATTAAATTTAGCTTAACTAGTTAAAAAAATAATTAACTTACTCATCACGGATGATCACCTATCTTGTAGTTAGATAAACAAAACAAAATTACAGAATAAGAATACTTAATTACGATGAATTATAATAATTAACAAATTTTTACCCTTAAATTCGGATTTTAAATATTTAAAAAAAAAAGTGCATTTAACTCGAAAAAAAGGAAAAAACCCTTTACCCTTCCATGTATAGATAAATTCTAAATTGTTTTCCTCGAGGACCCAGTCTTCCCCGTAATGGCCTCCTAGAACCGTCCCACGTGATAAAGCTTTGATATTTCAATCCTCTTCTCGTACTGTGTGCTCATGGAGGTAACTAGGACAATGTTTTTCTTAGCAATCAAAAGCTAAAAATGTGTACTACAACATTGCAGATAGGAAAATTGTAAAAAAATTACCCTTAACCTATCTAAATTTGTAAAATATTAGTCAGCCCGGTACATACGATTTACACCCTCTTTTATTTACTATCTTACCAGAATTTCCCGGAATCTTGCTAAAACACAATTTCCCTGGAAAGGAAAAACCCTTCATCACCCATATTGATTTTTTTAACAGCATAATTAATTTTTTAATAAATCAATTTATAATGTGATTATTTTATACAATTATTGTATATCATTATATAAGTTTGAATAAACTATAAATATTTTAATGAAAGTTTTCATTGTTGGTTTAAATGAAGATACTATATCTATTTTGCATATAAATCCCTTTTTCTTCATGCACAATGATGAAATCGGGCTGAAACCTAATATAAGGTCCTGAGGTGGAACATCTTGCCCAGGTTGAAGGATGAATATTCTGAGAACAACTACTTGTGGACCCAAGACCGTGCCCCCATCCATACGTTCTTGAAGACACAGAAATTCTGCAAGGAACACTTTGCTAACTTCTGGGACAAGACCTTATGGCCCTCTTCCAGTACTGATCTCAATCTCCTCAACTTCAGTGTGTGGAGTGTCGTAGAGGAAAAGATAGGGAAGACATCATACAGAAATGTTCAAGAGCTCAAGGCCAGTATCAAGAAGCAATGTGTCGACTTGTCCATCAATTATATGTAGGCAACCTTTACCAAGTTCCGACCTCGTGTGGAGGCTGTGATAGAAACTGGAGGCGGCCATATTGAATAGTTCCTTCCGAGATAGATTGTTAAAAGTTTTTTATAAATGTTCAATATACATACTTTTCTAATAAACAATTGTTAAGGTTTTGGTTTTGCTTCTTGATCGCAGAAAATTTCCCTGTTGCACTCTGTAGTTATTTAAATTAAAGAAAAAAAATTGACATGAAAGGAATTACATCAATATTATGGAAAATACCATATTTACGATATCAGTTACATATTTTCTATGCATACCTATGTGTAATAAATTACTCTAGTGACAAATTTTCAAATTTCGAGATTCCAGAAAATATTGAGTTCTCGTTAATAAAACTTGTGAATTTTAAGCATTTATTTTTATATTTTAACAAGAGATAATATATAAAAGTTATTCCTACTCATAAATTCTCAAATATAATGCTTTTCATATTTATCATTATCACTTATTACCTGTTGATTGTTTAAAGGACTTGGGTGTCATATTTTTGAATTACATAGCCCATTCAACCCACAAAAAAAAAAAAAAAAAAAAAGAATGAGCTTACTATTGTTGGAGTTGTTGGGTGTATAATTGTGAAATAAATAATCCAACATGTGGGCTAAAAGTCAACTCGTGCTTCACTAGAATCAATTTACACATATTTTTAAAAGTATAAAATCTCTGATACTGCTCCAAAAAATACATGTCCTATTTTAAATATGGAACAGTGTACAAAGTATTTGCCTGAAACATAAATGATATATTATTGTATTTTCGATTGACTCTAATTTTTTTTACTTTTTCTAAGTATCAAACGTACATTAAATGATGTTTTTTGATAAATATATCAGGAGGCTACAAAAATACTATATTTTTTTATTTACCAACTCTGTCCTCATTATTTTTATATTTTTAAAGAGAAAACAATAAGTATAAAATAATTACAAGTGTTAGAAAAACGAGTAGTAATTCGGAGGCTTTTTTGTGGAGTTATAATTGGAAGTCCTTGTTGATCTCGGAGTAGAATTTATGGTCCACATAAATTGTAGGTAATTCTTAACTATATCAATGCTAGATACCAAATGGGGCTTTGAAATTCTTAACTTGGTCACATAGCTTCTGGGAGCTAATGTAGCGAAACATCACGATAGATAAGCTGCTCTCCTTTCAAACATTTTTCAAGTTGTCACGATTGATAACATTTATTTTCGATGTTATAATTCATTTGGAATTGAAATCATCACATGGTTTTAAATAAAATAAAATTCTAACGACAACTATTATAACAAAAATTGAAAACAAACATCACTCCTAAAACCAAAACATAAATTGAAAATAAGTTAGACATAAATATAAACACACCATTATGAAAATAAGACCCTATCTTAAAGTTAACACTAGAACGACGAATGGTAACGACTCCCTTAAACTACGTGGATATCAATAAATGATACCCATTTATTGATTTTTATTGGTATCTTTAAAGTTGTTAAGTTTTGCAAATAATGATGGACCTTGGACTTCCTTCAAAATGTTTTCTGGTCCAAAACGGGCAGAGTTCTCTCTAATTTTCTATTTCTGCTAGATTTGGTTATCTTTGCCGACATTCATTCACTCTCCTAATAAGTTTGTTGATTTATTCTTCTTAGAAGGCGTGAATTGTGTCACTTGATTGCATCCCGAAATTTCTTGAAATGTTAAATATTCCAATTAGTTGTCAATATATATAATTAATAATGACTAATAATGGTATTCAACAAAATTGGTCACCGACAGGTTTGTCAAAAACTTCAGAATAGTAATCAGAAGAACTTGATTGAGCTGGTTGGACATATTATTCATCTTGTAGAAATTTGAAATAATCACCTTCAGAATTGGAGAACGATGTGGAGACAAGATAATGTTTTATTTTTTCAATGGATAGTTTTTCCTTGGACATCCTAGCCCAATAATAGACAGAATCGAAATTGCTTGTTGAGCAAAATTTATGTTTATATTTAAATAAGTAAGATACACAATTTCTTTCTAAAGTTGTCCATTCATGTCTGACCTTGTCTAAGCCTTTTCATACATAATTGTAGGACAAAAACATTATATAAATGATTGGATATCAAATATGATAGCCAAGTCTGTCTAAGTAGTTTTCACCATATCAACGAAACGATCACTAATTTTAATTTTTAATCTTGTTTTTGTGTTTAATAATATGAATTAGGAGAATTTAAAAAATTTAAACAAATTCAATCAAGAAGTTTCTCACCATATTTCCTTGAACCCCAAATCGTTTTTAAAAATAGTACCCTCGTTGTTTAAGTGTTAAAGTAAACACGTATAATGTGATTTTACAACAGTTGGCAATTACTGTCAAAATCAAAATTTCCAAAAAAACATCCCTAAAACAACCAGTGGTAATAATTATATAAATAAAACATTAAAAAAATTTCTTATTCCATTGCAGATCTCGGCTCAACCCCCCCATATACTTCTTTTCGCGTTTTCAAGGGTATCACGTCTCGTTTTTAGAAGATATATGAGATTCTGGTTCTTCTCCACACATGAGTCATCCTCCACCAAGCTCATTTTTTTTAAATGTTTCTTCAAGGGAATGTGACCAGTCACAATATTTAAAAACTTTTTAATTGATGATTGTCTCTCTTTCTATATTTTCCATCCCTCACAAAGACGATGAAAAATAGAAGGATAGTTAATAGGTTTATGTACTACTTTTTTAAAAGGTGCAGCAAATTTTTGAGTATATTATCTAAATATAAAAAGGATATTCACTTACGTAGGGTAAAGTAAACAGGCCACTGAAAAAGTGACCATTTGGTGAATGGCATCTATTACATTCAGGGTTGTATGTATAAGTAATTGACTTTATTATGGATTATGTTTTGTCAAGATAAAACAAACATCGTAATAAAAACCATATTTTGATATGAAAGCATAAAAATATGCCAAAAAGCGGAAGCGTACACAAAATTATATAGATATATATATTTTTTTTTTGAGGGGGGGAGATATTCATTTTTTTGGAAAAATAATTAAAAAATTCATAGCTGTTCAAAAAAATTTTGAATTTTAAGTTTGTACGATACAATTTCAAAAATAACATTTTTTGGAATTTTGCATTAAAAAGTCATAAATTTTCACGAAAAAAAATTGCTTGCTATATACTGAAAATTTAATGTTTAAAAAAATGGAAATATTTAATTTTTTCGGAAAAAAATTGTTTGAGAGTTTTATTCTTTATTAATAAACAAAATATTTACTAATTAAGCATAGTTTGTTTGTTCGATTTCTAATGCTAGTATATCCTTAAAATAGAAAGATATAATTTTGACATTTTCTAGCATTTAAGTATGGTGCAATTTTACCACTAAATTATCCTTGGCAAATACTTTTGTGGTAATAGTTTGTACGTAATTTTGAGACTCACATGCCAATTTTTTTGAATGACGAAAGTATGCTTTAAAAAAATCCTTTTCATTTAATATCCATGAACATAATGAAGTTTTCTTTTCATAGAATCTACACAATTATATTTGAATGATGATAGAGCATTCATTCAAACTTGAATTAGTGAATAAATTAATTTATTTATGCTCAAAGTAGGAACTGCATAAATTTTTGAGCATTTAATGTTTTTCTTAAGTACGACGTTATATTAAATAAATTATCCATGAACTTTATTGTTTTTTCTAATGCATATGATTAATTGTCTTTAAGCTGAGTTTTTGCAGATGAAAGTTTCTTTTTCTTCTTCTTTATTTTTATATTTCTTTAATTCAGTAAAGCCTTTATTTACTATATTAATTTGATTATTTTCATTTCAATTAATATTTATTAAAGCAGCGTTAAATAAACAAATTCCATTTCATAGCGTTCGTCAATTTCTCTCTCATACAAGAATACACTATAGAATAGCACTTGAGAACAAAACAATCTGATTAATAATGATAAAAATCGCAAGTATTTCGGGAATGTTAAAAAAAAAAGAAAACATAAATCAACGTGGTAATCCTGACAATTTAAAGAATGGTTTGGTGGAGAGCAGCTTAGCTGTGATGATGTTTCATTAGTACAAGTTCAATCAGCTGTGGTGCGGGGAGATGGTGAGAATAAAATAAACAAGGAAATTGTCAAGAATAGCTCAGACGTCTATTTTAAATTATACTCCGAGTTCAACAAGAGCTTACAATAATAACCCCGCAAGAAATCATCCAGATTACTATCCGTTTCTTATGAACATACAAAAATGATCCAATTCTTTTTTGAATATAATTGAAATCATTAGAAAAGGAAGTTCACTACTAAGAAGTTAAATAATAATGGCAACTGAAAATAAGTAAATTCATTCTTTAGTTTACCAATTCCAAAAAAGCGGGGCTGCTAAAAATGCAAAACATTTTTATCACTACTCATTGCTTTAATATTCAATTCAAGTCATGCCCACTCTATTGGGCGTGCTTTTTTGGCTTGCATCATTTCTGCACGGTTCTTTTCTGAAGGACATAGTGTCATGTTGCTTTTTTTTAGGTGTAGTATCATTTCGGTGTCGTTTAAATTGTATTTACGTCTTAAATTCTGGTCATTTCTTAATATCATATTCTCTGTTATTAAATAATTTCAAGCTGTCCAACTATCTTTGTAATTATATTATTATATATTAATGATTTAACATTATCATTAGTTTGATAAGTTAATGAAAACATAAATGACTGGTATCATATTACTTCCGATTGGAATTATCTTCCATGAAAAATAACTATACAATTTAGTATATCATCAGTGATTAATTCAATAACATAACAGGCATTATAAAAAACCAATAAACAATAAATATCAACGTGTTTATAAATAACTATTGAGTTTTCAGTTTGCTTTCATTCTTGAAATAGACTCGCCTATTAATCTTTATCTTAACTAGATTTCGAAAATTATTTATTATGAAATGGATACGACAATATCTATGTTATTAATATTGTTTTAATAAATGACAATAAAGAGAAATATAAGTAAATTTTGAAAAGGCTGAAAAGAGCCATGTCCAATAGAAGTACACAAAGAAAATGTTGTGCTGAAAAAACTATACGTAAAGATCCGTACAAGAAATTTGTCACACGTAAAAGAATGAACTCTATTTCTGGAACCTAACTTGCTTGATGCAGAAATCACTCAATGTTGATAGAATAATAAAATAACTTCATTGTTTGCCTTTACAAGGGTCGTTTGAAAAGTCCGTACAAAATCCAAGGGATGGCACTACTGGTGCTTATTGATGTTAAGTTTATTTAGTTTCTTCACTTGGAAGAACACTTACCAACTTTCAGCCAGATCGGTCTATTTCTTTCTGTTTAGTATTTGTTAGAATGAAACAATGGGCCAGAAATTTTCTTTTTAGTCTTCTGATGATTTTTCTTTTTCATAAAGTAATTTTTAATCAACAAACAAAATTTTTTTTCCTCAATTTTTGACAATCACTCACCTTCGTCGATTCAAACGAATGCCAAGCACAAAGACATTGAGCGATATGGCTGAAAGTTGGTGTGCAAGAGATGCTTCTAATTAAACATAACCTCGATACGGACCAGTTGTGCTATCTCTTGCAATTTGCACGGACTTTTCAAACAACCCTTGTAGATCACTTTGTTACTTTTATTGAGTTGAAGAATCTTTTCTTTAAAATAAACAGAAAATAGGGGTAGACATCTAATTGATGTTATGAATAACTTATAGTTTTTTCATTCGAATAGGATGTCGACTACATCCTACATTTATATTCATGGGTTTTTGTAACTAAAGAACGAATTATAAGGGTGCATATTTCAAAATATTGTTCTCTTAGTATATAAATTCTTATCTCGTAGAATATAAAAATTGAGTCATGTTCATCTTCTTCTGAACAATAGGTATAAAAAATATTTTTTTCAATACTGTGATTATTGTAGCTTTTATCATTAGACTTATTTCCTATCTGACAAATCTTTTTTTACAAGTTATAATATTAATTTTAAAGATATTTTAATTTGTTGGTATGAAATAATTTTAAAATCTCTGGATAGGCCATACGTATCATTCGACAACCCTATGAAATTATATACGGACTTTTACATTTTTACTTTTTAAATAGTAACAGGAGTGCCTGGTATTAATTGGAGTTACTGGGCAGGCTATTAAAATCTTATAACTTACGAACTCAATAATTAGGGGAAGTTTCAGTTATTTAAATTTTATTCATATTTCGATATATTAAAGCATAAATAATTAGTTACAAAACAAAACAAACTTGAGATCTCTAGCTTACGTACACGTCGAGAGAATGACACTTGAATATTTCCATTCGCGCGCTCCAAGTAGTTGTGCATCTCCCGGAGGAGTGAAATAAATCAACCCAGGCAATCCCCTCGAGTCTACTACGAGGGGCCATGACAGATATCTTGAGGTTTCACATGGAACTGTTCAGAAAGCTATAAAAATGGGTTAAAAGAGCCTTGTGGGGGTGGAGATGCCCCTTTTGACACCAGCAATGAAAACCCCATCTTCTCAGTCGCAAAACACTTTTGAAGGTGTGTTTTAGTTCTGATGAACTCTTTTTTGACACTTTTGGCCGCCCTACAGCCCTGATACAATCCCCCTTGACAATAACTATAGAGTGCATGTCGAGGAGAAGGCCTGTAGTGTTTGCCATCCAACAAAGGCCCTCAAAGCTACTGTCAACCAGCATTGGGACGCCATTGAAGTCATCATTGCGGCTAAGGGCAGCTACAATAACGAATAAGTTAGCTCAGACACACATCCATATATAGTGTTGATTTTGTTGAAATACCAATGATCATAAATAAGTTATATCTTGTAGTACTTTAAAATTCAAATTGTTCAGATTCTGACATACCACTCGGTATAAGGTGTCGACAGATAGACGAAAAATACAAAAGTTTGACTATAAAATAGAGATATGTACTCCTTTTTTTTATTGCTTTTTAATATGACACACTCAGCTTTAGCTACACACACTCGTTGCTACATAATGAGTTTATGGATAAAATAGTTATGTCGTTCAAAGATATTAAGACAACTCTCAAAAATAAGGTGTCTACAGAGATACACACTTTGATTTACATATATGGGTGACGATTGACAATCAATCATCAAGTAAAAGTATTCTTGTCATTCGGAAACGTAATATAATTTATTTATTTAAAGGAAAATATATTATGGAATAGACATTACTTACCAAAAAAGACAAATGAATCGGCAGATTTACATATTAATTTTTGAATTAGTGAGGTAATACTGCATTATAGTTCTATTAATAATTCAATATAATGGAATTATAAATGTTTAACTTGTAAAATATATAAAGGGTAATTTTTGTAGTGAATGATTGTTTCAATTAATTTGAGTATTAAATTTCGTAATGAAAAAAATTCATTACTTCATAATTCAAAATAAATTTATTTCCAATAATATATATATTTAGACTTATTATTGTTACGTCTTTTCTGTAGACTAAAATATAAACATAAAGCTTGCACGTTGAATCTTCACGTTAGTTGAACCGGGAAACGGAAAAAGATACAAAATAGTACCTTCCATGCAAAGATCCCAGAAATACAACAATACCTTGCAACATATTTAATCTATATTAATAAAGCAAAGTTTGTTTTTCTGTGGAAAGCTCATTTTTAATAAGAGCGTGCGTAGCTAAATCGGAGTAGATTATATTACCGGGTCGTGCAAAATGGATGTACTCCTAAATGACCTGAATCATCATGACAACCATGTGACCGGATAAAAAAACATTCACTGTCAACACCGTCTCCAACAAGCAGAACAATTGCGTTGTTAGCTTTGAAGACACTTCTGAAGAGCTCTGTCACGTATCCAAAACGGGTTGGCGGGTGCCCCATCATGCTGAAAGACGTAGGACGCCTTTCCCGACTATTTGGAGATCTTGAAGACCAAGGTACTCCCATAGGTCCTCAAGATCACCAAGAAGTCGGGTAAGGCGTCCTACGTCTTCCATGAGGATGGGGCACCTACCCATATAGGCAATGCTGTGCAAGCCTGTATGGAAGAGAACATGGAGATTTGGATCAAGAACTTCTGGCTTCCCTAGAGCCTCGATCTGAAAACTCTTAATATTATTCTTTCATTCATGAGGCGAGAACACGTCATATGAAATGATATAAGTATAATTAAATTGAGTAGTTGCGTGTGAGTGTGCTCATAAAAAATTGAGTAACTATGAGGATTTCTTGAGGCATTATCTTCTATATATTTAAAAAAATCTTTTTTAAGTCGACGTTTAATGCTTAGTGCTACCGTTTATTGTTTATAAATGTAATAAAGCTTCAATTTTCCTTTAAATGTTCACCAATCTATATCTACTTTTATGATAAATAAACAACATAAAAACAATCAATCAAAGTGAGCTTCTTGCCGTTAAAAAAAAAAGTTTAAACCAATATTTTAGATTTAGAAAATATATATTTCCTTACGTGTAAATATGTTAGTAGCAACTTCATCCATCTTGTTCCTACAGAAAAAAACATAATGCATTTAAGTTAACATTATCTTTTTTTTCTACTTTCTTTTTATAAAAAACCTCAACTTTTTTTTTATAGAAGGGTTTTTTATGAACACATTAATCAAAACACCACTGGACAAGAAAAATACAAACAAAAAAAAGTTTTTGATCCCACGGCCTTTCTATTACAAAATAACGCATTTTATTACGATTTGTAATTTGTTTGAACCTGCAGTCTATTGCTTTAACTAAAAAGTTTTATGGCAATGAAGATAAAAAAGATAAATAAGGTAGTATTTTTTTTTATTTTTGACTAAAGAATAACATTAAAAATATTAAAAGATACCAAAACTCTTTTGAATAGATTTTTTTTTTCTCATAAAATAAAATGTGTGGCCCTTTTTTATCACAAAAATTTCATATTTACACACAGATCAAAAAATATACGTACAGGTATACTTAGGAAATAAGTAACTAACTATAGAAATGTAAAAAAATAATAATAATAAAGGTCTTAACATTCCCTCTGACAAATTGGTTATCCTTTTAACTTAAGTGAATTATAACGTGATTTGTAAATAAAAAAATTATATAAACCCCTTTAATGGCCGTATATATTGTAAACTTGTAATTCATTTTATTCATATAGCCTAGTAGTTTTGCTTTTATTAAAGTCAGGTTTATAACAGCAAATTTATTTCAGAAAATATGTTTGCCTTTGTGAAGAACCAATTCCTTTTATTTTCTATATATGGTCTTTTTTCTTTGGAGGATTTCTTGTCATCGTAATTTTTATAGTACAAGAACACGGCGGATCTTCTCTTGACGTCTGGACTAATAAAGAACTCACCCCTAGAGTTCAGTCAATGATTTTAATTAAGTGTGTTTTTTTTTTTTTTTTTTTAATGTTCCTGTAATTGGTTTGATGGAGTTGCACTGATTAAGTATAAATAAACATTAAAATTACTCCATCTAACCTAGGACTCTTTTTGTAAAATCCATAAACAGACATAAAGTATTATATATTTCTTTCTCTAGAAATCCCATGGGATCGAACACACATTGAGTTCAAGAGAATAGTATCTCTTGAGCGCGTTGTTACTGAGCTATAGCGATTCCATCATTAAGTGGTTCGTTTGCCCCTTTTAAAGGGAGGACATTAACAATGATTGAGCTCCTTACTAAGCACATTTTCCTCCAATGATGACCGATCTTTTCACCACTGCAAAGATTTCAGATGTACCCATACAGATCCGTTTAGCAAATTGAACACCAATCCGTTGGTAGAAATTTGTTTTGATTTAAAATGGCCCAAAGGCACCAGAGCTTATGATGCGTTTTCACTACGAGGGATTCAGCGCCTTCCACATACCTTCTGTTTGTGTAGAACCAAGACCCCTGCGAGCTGTTGGAGCATTAATCCTCGACCTGGAAACGATGCTCTTTTTTGTGCCCATACTAGATATTTCCTTAATTTATAAATGCTATCACTTATCATCTTTGATAAAGTCACGCATTTCAAGAGATGGAATGTTTTTGAGAGAATATTGATATCCCAGGCCTTTAATTTTTTATATCTAGTGAGTGGGTTACTACTGAAAAATCTGACTCTTTTTTTATATCTCTGGATCCTCCGATATTTCGCCTGAGACAATTTTTATGGAACTAATTTTTCCTCTGGGATGCGATTTTTGCAGATGTTTGAAGGAAAATTTCCCTTTTACATTCAACTCCACCATTTTATTCCTTATTCTTATCAGTGTTCCCATTTTTTCATATCCCATAATCTTCTCCAATTTTGCATTCATGGTTTTATTATCACTGCTCATTTCTTCTAGACACTTTTTATTCTACTTTCTTTCGAAGGCAACCTCTTTATCTTTATCAATGAATATTTTCCTTGCAGAATTTCAATATTCTTCAGCAATCCCATGAAGAGATTTTACCAGCATCTAATAACACTTTGTTCCTTTTAATGATTTCAAATATCTGCTTACAGGTTCTTTCTGCTTCTAGAAGAGATACATTCAGTTTCCAGAAAAATCATCAAGGCTTTGATGGATTACTGAATGCTACAAAAATGGGACAATGGTCAGAAATGTACAAAGATCTGCCAATCTACTTGAAGACAGAACATAATCAAGTCGACTTCGTATTTTGTTACCATATCTTTTAATCCCTGTAAAAGTCATTTTTGTTGCAAATTTATCAAACGCAAGCCCCATGTCCACTATTTTTTTTTCATTAATAACCTTTTCTATATCTTTGGCATTGTTTTTGTTACAGGGACATTCATAGTCAGAAGTGTCACGGGATGGGTAGCGAGTAATGTTGAGGTCCCTCACTATTGCACACTAATTTTCCGATTTTAGGTCCAATTTTTTGACTATGTTAGTGAACCAAAGCTTAGATCCGAAAGTTGGACCCTATAATGCATAAAGCGCTGTTTTTATTTCTCGAAAATTCATTTCTATTACTAAATAATTTCCTTTAGGGTCTAACTCTCTCATCTGAGGACTAAGAGACTTTTTTATACAGACAATTATTCCTCTCGACGGATGTAGTCTTTTTAAATAAATAATGTTCCCATTTTATTTATAGAAGTTTTGTTTTAGAAAATTAAATTTATTTCCTTTTTAAAATGTCCTATATTGGAAGAAACATTTCTTATTTCCTTTTTCAACCAAATGCATGACATATGGGCGTGCAGAGCAGTAGTTGCAGTGACCTAAAGCTGGCCCTGTTTTATACATTTCTTACCTAGTGGTGTTTTATAATTTAATTTGGAATCGGCAATTACTTTTCAATTCTTTAGTGATTCAATCAGAGTCATCCTTGCTTCGAATCTGAATATCCCCTAATTGTCCCAATACAAAATTCACCCCTAGAGATGTATAAGTGGTCGAAATCCCAATGACCTTAAATTTATAAAATCATAATATCTTGTAACTAATCCTTCAAGAAACTACATGATTAAGTCTTTAGAAAAAGTGCAAGCTAGCTTTGGATCATTTTTTGCATAATTCAGAGATAATGGGAACTATGAATGCAAAATTAAAAGACTAAGACTCATCACTTTGTCTCATAGACGTGCTATTAAAAATATAATTACGCTCCACCAAATTTGAAACAATTAGATAAACTTATTTCCCCCACCCTGGGTACTAAATAAAGGCTATCTCTTCCACAAAACAAGACTCTTCATTCTCAATAACATATACTTACCACGACCAAAGCTTGACGTCTTTAAGCATAGTTTTATTATTATTATTATTTTTTTTTTTTTTTTTGCGTGACACACATATAAATATATATTCTGTACATTTTTGGATTACTTTATTACGTTGGTTTTTTTTTCTTTGCACTGTCACGTTATTTTTTTAAATTTTAATATTTGTATTTTAAAAGATTGATTTTTAATAAAAATTATAATTTTATATTTTATAAGCATTAAATATAAGTCGACCATTAACGGCTATGTATATCGCCGCTGGTTGAAATAAATAAATAATGTTATATACTAATTGGAGAAACACGCATTGTAAGCTTTGCAGATTTTTTATCGGCAATATATATGTATACTTAAATTACAAAAAAGGAAAGGAAAACACCAAAAGAAAGACTTAAATGTAAATAAATTAATCAAATTCACAAGATCTTGTTGAAAAATGGTAAAATTTAGAAATTATTCTAACAAAACATATTTTTACAACAACAAAATTAAATATTTTTTTTGAAGAATGTTTCAGGAGTATACTCAAAAGTTAAATTTTCAACAGATTTAAAGCATTTATAAATACATAAAATCCCAGTTCACTAACGAAGCGTTAACTTTTCAACCGCATCCATACCAAATTAAAAGTATCATCTCGTTGGAAACCATGACTTGTTTAAAAAAGTTTGGAAATGCCTGTTTTTTTCATTATTTCACCACTTAAACAGATCTTGTGATCGTTAAATTCAGATAGTTAAAGAAAATGATCCATTCTTTGTTTGAATTGCTTGTATATAGAACAATACATATAAAAGTTTGTACAATCTCTTTATATAGGGTACTCCATATTGAAAAAGGCTTTAGCTAAATAATTACCACTTTGAGTTCAAGCTTAGTAATTTAAAAAAAAAATAGAGTTTTTTTTTATTTCAAGCACGACTAATACTAAAATTTAACACTACTTTTCATTAAAATATTTAGTTATCAAGGAATTGTGAGCTTCTAATCTATATAATAAGGTACAAAATACCTATCAAATAGTAAATTTCACTTACAAAAATCAAAATTACATATCAATCTATTGATTATTTATGTACTATTCCATTATTGGATTACCATCATCATAAGTATTGTAAATCCTTTCTCTTTTTTGGTTGCAACTTGTACAATTTGCTTATACAAGTTGCAAAATGTCTAAACACATAAATATTATACAATGAAATATATGTATTCAAACAATTTTTAGAGGCATTGTTATTTATTGAAAAAGCTTAGACATTAAATATGAAACATTAAAAAATTTTATCTTTAATTTTCATATATCTTTAATAATATTAAAAATACATTTTGCATCGATTACAAATAACCCAAAATGTATATATTTATTGCAAAAAAAATTATGCTTGCTTTCTCAAATGATATGTAGATTGTACACACATTCATATTTAACACCTACTGCTAATCCTATATATTTTTTAAATTTATTCACTATGATATATGTTTATTAGACATAATTTTTCAAATGTTTAATAAAGTAGTAAAAAAAATTGTTATTTTAAAAAATTACTAATTTACAAAACACTAAATTACGTTAAAATTAACATTTATTCTATAGAAATTCGTTTCCTTTTATTTAAAGCTATAATATAGTTAGCCTTCGTTACTTCCGTAGTGTTTTTATCTTCTCTAGTGACATAATATCCTGTGTGCATCATACTTTTGCTCTTTGAAGTGTCAATCAAGCAATTCAATCTTCATTCAAGGAAAGAAAATTTAATCATTTCAGTTACAACAAAATATAGACAAATAGTATAATAATTCAAGGAATTAACAAGTTGATTAAAAAACATATCAAACAATATCATCTTTTATAGACTGGGCAAAAAAGGGTTTTTTGGGATTCTGAAGTTGGATGGTTCACAAATTTGCATACAACTTTTTCTAAAGAGATTTATTTTCTTTGTATTTGAATTCAAAAATAATTATAATTGGGGGCCTTTGTTTAATATTTTTTAGAAGCGAGAAATTGATTGAAAAAAAAGCAAAAAAAACAACTAAATCCTTATTTCTTGACAGAACAACAAGATCTAAATATATTTTGTACATATCCTCCTCCTATTAAAATTGAGCTATTCTAATATTTTATTTAATGTGGTGTTCTACAAAAAAAAAAAAAATCCTTTTATAAAGGTATTTTTGTTGCTTATTAATAACAAACAATATTTACGTACGTTTCAATAAATGAAATTTCGATATCTCTGTAAAAATGTCTCCACTGTAAAAAATAGTTTAAAAAATAAAGAGGCAATATCTTATAATAACTATTGGAAAAGGGGATACAAGTAATTCAGCTTGAATTTAAGTGGAATCTATACTTGAAAAAATATCGTAATAACATAAAACTCCCCATAAGATAATTTAATCATTTAATCTTCATGTGTGTAGTCTCAATAATATAGAATATGTGAGGGTGAAAACTAATTATTATAAAAAAAAAGTTATACATATTTTTTAGTTTGATGTTGATGTTTCTACTTCTTTTTTCTTCATTAGCGTAAGAAATTTTGATTGATTGAAGTCGAATTAGTACTAGATAAACTGTAAATAATTATTTATTGGTTGCCAATTTACTTGGGGTCTTTTTTTTCTGGTTTTCTTGGAAAGGTTGCGATGTACAACAAATATAACAATACTTTTTTAAATATACATTTACAAATTTTTATTTTTACCCTTATCGGAATTTTTTTAATTTTGCTATTTCTACTTAAAACCCTTTCATTGAGTCGTTTTGCATCATCATTTATTATTTAAAACTCATAAATCACAATAGCCAAATTGATATGAAAAAATATTTATTTGCCTTAAAAGTAGGCTAGATTGTAATTTTTACTTTTTATTAATTTTATAAACTCCTTTAAAAACTCTTAAATGTTAATTTCTAAAAAAAAAAATCACTTTTGTCTTTTTGCACTATCTTGATGTTGTTTTTAAAAGTTTATTCTACATAAATATGCTTTATGATACGTTTTTTTAATAACGACCTCTACATCATTAAATATATTTTACTTATATCATCTTAGCTTTTATTATCTTCCGAAATTAGCAGTTTTTATATAATCATGAGCCACTAATAAAGTTAATTTTGCAATTAGAATTAAAACAAGACTGATGACTATACATTTTTTTGTACAGGGCCCATTAATTTATTTTACAGATCTTTTCAAAGTATTATTTTTTGTACACAGTAACGACTTTATTCTACTTTAACTTTTCTTAACTATACAATATAAAACTTTCTTCGTACTTATTTAATTTTATTCAAGAATCTATGAATTGTGAATTTAATACATACCACAAATGTTTTTGAGAAAATCTAAAATGTCACCTAGTAAATGAGTCCTCGGACTTTTAAACTTATATGGCATGCTTGCTATTTTTATTGGGGTAAAACTAATATTTTCTAGATGGTGGGCAATATAGATGCAACGTCTTTATTCGCTATTAAATTTTTTCAATGAAGTCTAGATTTTTCTTTTGGACATACCAGATGAAATATTAAAATACAAATTATTTAATGTGTGTTCCGGCCATGTCATTAAGGGAAGGATTTCTAAATAAATGTTTTTGATTATTTTAGAACATCTCACCCACATATTCAAATTTTTCCCAGTACTTATAAAAATTTAGATTAATATAAATAGCTTAATTTTTGTGAGTTTTTTTTCTTAAATATATTTAAATTTTTTTAAGAAGTCACTCAATACGCATCAATCTTTTTTAGGACTTTTTTTTAAAATTCAGGCCCTCCTTATAATCATAACTTTTATAGTAACGAAATATAAGTATGACATTAGATAACAATTACAAAGCGTTTTCAATTAGATCATTTATTTATTATTACCTCTATTTTTTATTATAATCTATAAAAAATATTTATTTCTCTAGACAGGTGAACTTCATAGAATGGAAAATGACCAAGATAAGCTTTACTCGTTGTATATTTTTCTCCACGTTGTATGTAAATGATATTTTGAGAAATATGGTACATTATTTTATTAAGACCCCAACTTCCATTTATATGATTTTGAGGAACAAAATGAAGTACTGCTTTTAAAAAGGTGAATTTTCTACATTAGCATTAGTGCAATGGAAATATTATAGTTGTATTTAAATTCATATAAATTAATTTTATTATGCATTAAAAAAAACACAAACAGAAGCAAAAATTCTTCTTTTGGAAAATAATATTAACAGCCCCGCCGAAAATGCTTACAAAATTACATTTCTACAGGGTGTGCCCTATAAATTGGGAAAATCTTTAGAGGCTTATAATAAACAAACCTTGTGGCCTCGTACAATGTCTTATTGGAAGTTTTAATTTCTTTCTTTGGCTACTCCATTTTTTCAGAAAATGTAGCTTTCATTTAATTAAAAAGTATGGTTCTACCACATCTAGTTAATTCTTCATATGGCTTTAAAGATTTACCCAATTTGTCTGGACCACCCTGTAGAAAAACGTTTGAATTTTTAAAATAAAAATCAATAATTAATTGGAGCCCTAAAAATAGATGTAGAAAAAAGAGATCCATAATATTTATAATAGATAGCTGAAGTAATGTGTATGAGTACGATCAGTTTACATGAGATGGCGTTAGAACTATAAGATTTCGTACTTAAAAATAAATAAGACAGTTTTCTGATTGTTTGACTTCGTATTGCTTAAGCCTGCGTCAAAAATAGACAGCAACAAAGAGAAAATACTTTTTATTTTAAAGCCTTTCTTCAAAAAAAGTTGAAAACGAAAGCCAGGTGGCTAAATATGTGAATTGTGTTTATGGTCTTTAAACTGTAACAGCCAATTATAAGCAATTTTGATTTCTTTGGTAATTTTGATATCATAGATTCACCACGATCTGGAAGACCAATTGTTGAAAATATGGATAAAATAATAGAAATCGTCAAGTCCAAGGACAGGACAGTCGATTTCCAGGACGAAAGCCCTGATTTGATTGCCAAAGAGGTTTTACATTTATACAACAAAATTTCATTAAAATAATGGATTTCTTTACTTATGATAAGGCTATTTATTATATTTTATCTTTTTAAAGTTTAGGGTTGCCTGGATTTTGTCATTTCTAACGTAAAACCCTTATAGTTACTCTTTTTTGTAATATTTTTTATCAGTACTTATTATACATTTGCCACGAAAAACAGTTTGTGTAAGTTAATTATTTGCCTTACTACAAAAATAATTTCGTAGCTCCTATTTTTTTAAAGAAAAGGTTGCGTTACAGAATAGAAGTATTAATAAGTCATATTTATACACATCAAATTAATTGTACTTATGTAAAGATAAAAAAAGTTACTCGTCATTCACTTAAATACAGAGTGGTAAATTAAATTCTGAATATTTTCAATTTTAAACTACATCAAAGTAGATATTTTATTAATTAATATTAGAATTTCATCAAAAAGTAATACTATAAATAGATGTGTGTCTGAGGTTCCTTAATAATTAATGTAGCTACCCATAAAGGCAATCATGGCTTCCAGGTGGCGGTGGAAGTCCTGGCACCTGCTGTGGGTATAGTTATCTGTCATCTCGTCCAAATGCTGGCTGAAAGTTGTTTTGATCGCCTCGGTGTTTGGATGATAGACACTGCAGGCCTTTCCCATGACATGCATCTAAAATATTTAGTCGACAGGGTTGGCATCAGGGCTGTATGGTGGGCAAAAGTATCAAAAAAGAGTTTTTCAAAAGAACTGAAAAAACTCATTCAATAAAGTTTGGCAGGGGGGGAGATGGGTTGTTTCTATTGCTGGTGTCAAAAGTATCCGCAGAAGTCCTTTTCTCACTGGACAGTGTAGTATGAAATACCGAGCGAGATCTCTTGCATAGACCCTCATGGACTTGAGACGATTTGCCTGGGCTGTTTTCCTCCACTCATCCGTATCCATTTTGACCTTTTTGACAGATTCCTTCTTCCTTATCAAAGTTTCTGACTTGCTGACGGCGTTGTTAATCACGTACAAGAGGCATTTTCTCAACTTGTAAATATATAAGCCAAAAGGGCTCAGATTTCTTTTGTTTAGTAACTAATTGTTTATGCATTCATATATAGAAACATTAATTTGTTTGATAATGGTGACTAATTCAATGCTTAAACTATTCCTAATAATAATAACACACCTAATATTGAACTATTCCCCGAAAATCAATTTAATTTTAAATACCCTTTAATATAAATATTTTATTGCAATAGGTTTCAAAATGTAGATACATATTTTTAATATACTTGATATTCACGTACTTGATGTTACTAGTTCTAAAAATAGAAAGGATATTTTTCTCTATTGATCATTCATGAATAGAGAAGTAACACGAAACGTTAGTGGTAAATTGAAAATATATATTAATGGTGTTGTGTAGGTCCTTGCTTTTTCCATTTATTTCAGTCCTAGTATAGTTACTATGGATCCTTGGTACCGGCTTTTAAGACTGTTGATCCTTTGGACTATCAGTACTAGAATTGGTTTTAAAAAAAATTGAGTGAACTTAGGTAATTTTTTTTAGTACTTATATACAGGACTGAACTGGACCGTACCGAAACTTAAATAGACTTAAGGAAGTCTTCATTCCTAAGTAAGGATCTGCAAAACACTTAACACTTTATTATTTATTTTATAACTGAAATTTTGCAAAATGTATTATTTAATAACAAGATACCGTAATGTAAAAATGTGTTTACCGTGATCGTGCTAAAAGATAACCTCTCGAGAAATGAGACACCCTAGTCAGTATCTAGTTCAAAATTGCATTAGCTTTGTGCAATTATACTTTTGTATCTTATTCACTTATTCATTTATGTCTGTAAATAACAATTTTAGGTACATAATTATAGGGAAAATATTATTTAACATTATTTTTTTCCGTCCAAACAACGAAAACATAATTAGTAACGAGGAAAATGCTTTACTCAGCTAAATTGACAAGTCACGTAATGTACCTTCATCTATCAGTTAACATTCTAAAAGAAAATGAAGAATGAAAAAAATAATAACTTTGATTTGGATCAAAATGACAATAGTTCGTATATATACAGTTATATATATAGTTCTTTACATGATGAGGAGTCTGTATGAGTTGAATCTTCTATAAGCACATTGTACCGAGTGGTTCATTAAAATCTGAACATTTTGAATTTTAAAATTAAACAAGGTATAATTTATTAATTAACCATAAAATTTCAACAGAATTAATACTATGAATAGGTATATGTCAGGGTTCTCTTAATCATTAATGTAGCCATCCTTAGTGATGGCTTCCAGGCGGCCGTGGAAGGAGTTGCTCCCGCTGCAGATGGTGTCCTCAGATATGAAATATAAGTGCTAAATGACAGTGCCTTTGAGGGCCTCAGTGTTTGGATAATGGAAACTTTAGACCTTCCTATCGATATGCACACAAAAGCTGTAGTTGAGAGGGCTGGTATCAGGGCTGTAGCTGTACCAAAAGTGTCAAAAAAGAGTTCAAAAGAACTCAAAAGACTCATTCAAAAGAATCTTCGCACAAAGGGGATGAGTTTCTTTTATGAATGTTTTCAAACATGGCCTCTCCACTCTCACAATGCTCTTTCCATCCACTTTTTTGATAGCTCTCTGGTCAGTCTGGAAGGGAAACACGAAGATCTCTTACATGGGTTCTCATTAGGAAGTCCCAATACATATAAAATAATTTTTTTTCTCAAAAATTTCACTTGCATATCACCTTATTTTTTTCTATTTGATCTCAGTACTCAAATATGAAAAAAAAAAAAGAAGATATTTAAGAGAACGATAACAGGTGCCGACGCGAGCTTAGAGTAAATTCGAGGACTTGATAGCAGGGAGGACTTGGAAATTAACATTCCCGAGAAGATAACACCAAAATTACTCATGTTTTTACTAATAGTATATATATTTATGTCTGTTATAAAAATTTGGTTTGTCTAATTTGAAGTATATCCAAGTAATTCAATAAAACGTGTTTCAACTTTCTCTGGTACACCCTACTCTATATTAAACAATGATGTTGAGTTTATCTTTCAGAATTGATGAACAATACCTTTTTATTCATCATAACAGTATTCCACGAAGTCCTAGTATATTTTAAAAACGGTGAGGTTCTACATATTACATTTTAAATTAGAAAATCAAACATGTAACAACAAATCCAAGTATTAGTAAAAAATAACCTATCAATTTTGGAAATTGAATATTTATTAGAATATTTTCACAGTAAGCTATTGTGAGGGATGATAACAAGGAGCTCATAGAATCATATATTATATGTTTAGGGAGAGATAATTATAAATAATAATAATAATAAATTAGCAAGTTGGATGGTCAGAGCAATATACTCTCTGAACATACCATTATTATATCCCAGTTTAAAATTAATAAAGACAATAAAATAGTGTTATTATATAAATGTTTATTTATTATTTTAACAGTCAAAACACCATATAATGATTTATTCTTGTTAAAATTATTGAAAGCTTACGAAAAAATAGACCAAACAATATCAAAAGTTGTCTGAAAGAAACTTAGTCATCATATTTGGTGTTTGACTGATGAAGCTGCTACCCTTCCATTCTTTGAATTTTTTTCATAGTCTATCTATCATATGTTGCCTTGTATTCTTTGACGAATTATTGCCCATTTCTTTTGACAAAATACTCTGATTAATTTATTAGAAACGTTGTACAGAGAAATAAAATCAATGAAAAAACTGGTAAAAAATTTCTGTGCTGAAAGGGTGACAAATAACTAAACTATACATTTTTTTCTGATATACTTAATTTAATTCACAATTGTAAATAATTAATCAAATATAAGATAAAAAAAGAATTATTTTTTCGCAAATAAATTGCATAAAATGGGCAAATATATATTTTAAATGGATGAATATTCGTGTTTATTTTTGAAATAAACATTTTATATGAAATTTAATTATGTTATTAAATATATGTTGTTAAATATCTTTTTTCGTCATATCCATATACAAAGTCTAGAACAATGGAACAACATCCTATTGAAGATAATATACAAATTGTTCATTTAAAGAGTCAATTTTTTTTCAAATGTGAAAACCAAAAAGACGGCAGTCCTAATAGTCTGTTCACGATTAATTTTGAGAGTCCTAGTACTGGTACTTATTCATCCTTTAATTGTCCTCCAAAAGCTATTTTTTATGATTAAAATATAAATTTCCTACTAAAAAATAAAAAATAAATGCTTATTTTTAGTTATTTTGGCAGAATTAATTCGAAAAATGTTTCATATCAGCAAATTCCAAATACTTCTTTTTAGTTCAACATTTGTGTTTTAATAAAAAAATATAGCGCTTTGATTTATGGTAACTACAAAATCTGAGACATTAAAGAAGGAGATGTATATATTACGTTCAGGCTGTCATTCATTATTTTGTTGGTTTTCTTTTTTTCAATTCTAGCTTGGAGTGAAAATAAAAAAGATGAAGCTATGACCAGGTGACAGAAGAACCGTAAAATCTGTCCTAAGGACTTATGATATTAGATTATATTTATTATATTGATACACTTAAAAGATTTTTCAGGCCTCATTTTATGGAACAATATAGTTAATAGTTTTAAAAACGTTAAAATACTAAAAAGTAAAATAAATAATGTTTTGCTTGTAGACAATTTTCCCTTTGTGGCATTTTGAATAGAATTTGTCTCCATAACGTATAGTCTGCCTGTCGTTGTAAAAAAACGGTATCTTCTAAGAACAGAGTTGCAGTAGCATGACTTAATTAGAAATCACGTGATTTTATAGAATAAAGAAAAGAAAACTCAAAACCAATGTGCGATATCTTTAAATACTATATTTTGTATTCAGTATGTCTCTTTTGCAACCAATAACAGCCTCCAATCGCTGGCAAACAGATTGACATCTCTTGAAGATGAAGGCCTTGTTGATGGCGTACCACTCTGAAATCGTAACAACTTACAACTAATCCAACTTTGTATGAGAGGTGAGGCAGACATTCTTCTGAAAGGCCCCTAAACGACAAAGTCCAAGGGATTGAGGTCAGGTTTAGAGGTAAACCAATTTTAGACAGGCTAGAAATCCCCCATATTTGAGGTCATTAGCTTCTGAGTACAAACTCTCATGTTCAATTGACTTCTTGATGTTGTAGGTGGTACAAATAGAATAGAGATGTCAACGGTTTTGCAAATTTGCTCGGCACAAATAGCACGTGCTGACATTTTTACACGTAGAGACTTGGTTAAAAAAACTTTTTTTTTGTTTCAGCTATCGTTTGGTTGCGTCATGAAACATTTTAATTGAATTCTAATGCAAGCTTTGGGTCCCAAATCTGTATATTGGTATCCCTAAAAGTTAATATACATATTTTAGGCTCTATAAAAGAATGTTTTTACGAAGTAATTAGATTTAATGTGGAATCACAAATGCCTTCCTTTGATTGATGTTTGAATTAAAAATTTAATCTTCTTATAAAATGAATCACTCCAGATTTAATCCTCTTAATGGTATTTTTTTCTCAAAAATTTAATTTCCTTTTGATCAAGAAGTATGATTTATTTAGTTCATTGATTAAATGTACCATTATATATATTATATTTATTTATGTGCGTACTTTTTTTTTTGCACCCATTCTCATATTACTTCATCATTAAAGTAAACATGTTTTTTAAGTCTGTTCTCGAAAATAATTCCACTTCATATTCCCATTTAGTTATTTATATTTCTTAAGAAAATAAAGAATGAATTCTTCCCATAACTCTGAAAACAGGTGGATAAATTTTACGATGGATATTTTAATTGTTTGAATTTAGCTAAAACATGGAAAAAGAGGATCAAGATTTTTATATCTAAAATCAGGGATAGAAAGCAATATACTACCCAATTTCAAATATCCTCGGATTGTTTATTTTTACAGCAACAACTGGAGATAGATAAGTAAAATCAAGCTTAATCAAGTACTTAGATTCTTCTATAAGCATTTTGGTAGCAAAGAGGCAGAAAATATTTAAAGTTCCTTATAGCTAGAATGATCTTTGCATCTTCATACCGCTTCTGCATCTTTTTATTCCAATTGATCTGCATGACTTTTATCAAAATAAGCGACATGATACCTGCTCTAACATCTTAGCAGAAGTTGAAAAAACAAATCGGGGCAAGTATTTGACCTTCTAATTTTCGCTGCAGACTAGCAGATGGTATCAATGTTTTCATAGTTTGAACAATTTCATCACAAGGGGATTTATCGTGACTTGTTTCAAAGATTGACGAGTAACATCTAGCGCTAAAGTCATCAAATGGTGGCAAAGGTTCAAAAAAAGTTTACTGTTCTTATACTTACCTGCACTACCATAAGAAAAGTAACGTAATTACCATAGTGTTTTCAAGGATTAAGAAGCAGGGAGCTTTAAACCCCTAAAAAGAGACTATCGACGTTTATAAACAAGTGATATACTATAAACTATTCATTTTTTTTAAAATTTGTCGACTTTTAATCAATAATATGAACTATCGTTGTTCAGTTTTCTTTTATTAGTCTATATAAATCATAAAATAAGTTAAGATATAAAAACATAAGTAAAATTAAAGAAATTTCCAGAGGAAAGTAGTCTACCTTTGAGATCATACACTGGGAGCTATGATAAAAAAGCCAACACGATTTTTGGGACAATGATATCCCCATTTATGTAGACCATGTTGCCCAAGTTTCATATTAATAAGAGTTGGGCAATTTTTTTATTGATGATCAAGTACTTGCTCGTGTATTTCAGATTTAAAAAAATTAAAATTTAAGTAATAAGAAATTTAAATATTCTACTTATGACTTTATTTTTTGAATTCTCACATTTCAAAATAGTTAAGTACCCAATTTCAAGAAGTTAGGTCTTTTGGAAAAAAAAAAAATACAATAAAAAGTAGGTCAGCTAATTGGACATTAAAGTGACCTTAAAAATGTTGGTCTGAGACAAGTATCTATATCTCAGAAACAACTCAGAGTTATGTGGTAAAATTTTGCACACTTCATTAACTCACGAATTTGAGTTTGTATTCCAAAAATAATTCAAATCTGAGAGGTTTGGGTGACATTCTTCATTTATTTTCGTCGGTTTGACATAAAATGACCCATGAAGAAGAATAACTGTCTTTTTTGTGCTAATCTGTAAACCAATCCTTCTTTCATATGTCTTGAAGTAGTTCAGTAAAACTTCAATCCTCCTTGTTAATTAGTTTTCTGACTTTTCCTCCAATATTAAAGTGAAATTGTAAGTATACATATCAATAATATGTTATGATGTTCCAAAACCAACCCCAAAACCCTTCAACATATTTCTTATATTATCCTCAAGATCTTTAATCCCTGCATAATAAAGTTACAGAGCTGAAGAATAGCCCGGGAGACAACTTTTTCTTAAACAAGTGGATCACTTTCCCAATCCCCTAATGCAATAGTCGACGTAGCATTGAATAAAATAATATTAATTGGACAGAACAATCTTCTAGGAAGGAGTTTATTTATTGTTCTCATAATATGCCCATGTAAAATGGAATCGAAGGCCTTGTAGAAGTCAATTGAAATTATTGTACCAAATCTCCCCTTCTTTTGTAGACTCTCAATTCAGGTTTGAATATTTCTTGATATTTCGGAAATCAGATTTAATTTCAGAAATCCTTTCTGATCCAGACCGAGCTTATAATTTAAAATTGGCACCATTTTGGCTGCAAGAATAACAAAAAATATTCTATAGTTTTCATTTAGAACATTAATTGGTCTTTAGTTATTGACATACATAGGCAAACTTTTTTTGCTAATCAAGGCTATCCTGTCTTTGGTAAAGAAATTTGGAAGATGCCCATATATTTCCATAGACTTTCTTATCTAAGCCAGGGATGGAACAACACCATCAATACACCATGTAAATTTTTTGATATTAACACCATCAGTCCCTTAGAGATTTCGATCCTTGAAGTTCTGTTTGATAAAATAAGTTATAACTTCTATAGTATAAATCGAGTGCTTACCTTATTTTGGCAGGGGAATATAAACTCTCTAATTATTAACAGTCTTTTGGAAGCGCAACTGAAAAAGATTCACTAACTCCCGAGAGTCTAAAATAATATTACCTTCATTGATAATTTTCTTGATGATAGATGTAGAAAGAAGTTGTTTAGGGAAATTTTTTTTTAATCTTTTACATGTGTAATTTTCAATGCCAATTTTTAATTTAAATTCCAACTCAGCAATTTACAAGAATCGAAATAAGTTTATAATATCTGTAGTTATAGTACGTACAAAATAAGGAACCTTTTCCCTGCATTAACTCAACATCTTTTTAAACGACAATTTTCTCATTCTTTCTTTACGAACAAACTCTAAGGTAGTAGATTTAACTATATTATACAGAAGATGAGCAAGTTTTTTTCTATTCAATGAAGGGCTAAATTGATTAACAAAACGAGTTGAAAGTTTGTTCATAGTTTTCTTCCAATACAAATGTGGGGACTGAAAGAGTTTTTTATGTAAATAAAAGTTGAAAACAATTACCATAATTGGTATACCCCAAATCGATTCTGGAAGTCTTCTTGCCAATTTTCCAGGACAGAATGTATTCTGGGCTCAAAATTACAATTACATCATTCAAACTTGGTTCTATTATGACCATAGTTAATGATTTTGATTGGTGTTACCGACAATTAGTATAATGAATGAATTCTTAGATAAGGAAAGGAAGCTTCAGCTGTCGATCTACATGTATGAGACAAACAAAAAACAAAGAAAGGGAAATATGTAGTTCTCTTCATTTTTGAACCAAGTGAAAATATCCTTAAATATTACATTGGTTTATACATTGGTGTACCTCCTCTGTGAAGGATCTTTTGGAAGGAGGGATATTTGTTCTGTCAGGAAGCTAAGTTTTTCTTGATGTTATTTCATATGAGGATTAAGGCTTTGGAGACGCTTAATAACTGATCCTATTTCATCTTCAACATTGCTTTCAGTTGAATTTTCAGAAACAAAATAAAAAAAAAGACAAGGAATTCAAATGTACCACTTTGTTCAATAAAATATCACACATATTAATATGATTATTGTCAAAGATGTGTTTCAGTAAATGAAGTGAAAGTTCCTTGTTCCTGTACCTGAAAAATTAAAATATATATGATAACTGATGCATGTACATTTTAACTTACTAAATTACTTACCACATTCTAATTGGTAAGTTTTAATTAAATTTGGCACAAAATCCGATGAAAAGTCCATGTGTGTCCGAAAATTTTAGTTTATGAAATATCAATGGAGTCAAAGCGCTCATCAACTCTATTGGGTAAGCGAGCTCTGTCCAGTATTAAATTTAGTTCTGATATCAAGTAAAAAGGAAACCTAAAAGCATCCAAAATATTGTGAAAAGCTATCCACAATCTTGACAAGGATTGTAGGCAATAATACAGTATGTCGAAAACAGATGTTGAGACGTATTTTTTTTTTCTGGAAAAACTCCATACGAATAGTTCCCTAGTGTGTTAGCGAAACTACGGCAGTTTCAACTTTCTTTGACTTATCTTGTTCGATACGTGAGCACATGAAGGAAAAATCTTCGTCTTTAAGTACTAAGGATGTAAATGATGTCTTGCAGATTCTGTAAGGGGAATTCAATATTTTCCATTATTTAGAAGGGAGTTTTATGGGGGGTCATATCATGAACTGTATTTATATTATCATTAATTGTTTATATTTATAAATTCCTAGGATTTTCTATATCCTTGAAAATATTTATTTTGCATACATTTTGTCTCACGAAATTCATTGTTGATGTTAAATCATATTTAATTCTTTGAACAGCTGACCAAGACTGAGAAATAGACTCCAAAAAACAATTTTATAGGTCAGAGCTTATCAAAGGAATACTAAAATTACGATCGCCATTTAAGATTTGGTTTATAAGGACATCGATTAAAAGTTTTATACCGGGGTTTCTTATTCTCGCTTAATATTGAAATAATTGAAAGGATTTCGAACTAGCCTTTTTCATTGTTAACTTTATCAGTTTACATTGGTTTTCAGTTTTTTAATGAAAAAAGATTCCACTCCATAACTCCTGATTGAGTTACTTGGTTGTAAGATTTCTAGTTTTTCATTACGGTGGGGTTTACTTTACAGAATACCTTCAATATTGTCTCCATATCCATATCCAAATGGAGATCTTTCACTATTTCAGCGGCGTTTGAGGTAGGGATACCCTTTTTTGGGATAGAAAATTCGGATGTTGGTTTTTCTCTTCATGGACGGGACGGGCACACGGGTGAAATTCTTCAAAGATTTTACTCAGGAAAGGAAGTAAACCTTATAGGTATTAATCATAATAATGTGAACATTTCCGGCAACTTATGGTTTTATCAGTATTTGATTTTGAGCCTTTTATGTTCTCCAATTGGGCTTCAAATTTTACTATTACTTTAACTTTAAACAATCCAAGCAAGCTTAGGTGTTTTTATAGTTGCAGCTGTTCCAAGCTTCAACTATCCCCAGTCTCTTCTATGCTTGTAGGTCATATAAGATAATGTTTATACATAAAAATTGTGTGTATTTTTGTCATGTTAAAAAAAAAAAACTTAAAATTAAAATGTCAGCCTTGTTAATTGAAGGCATGTTAAGGAGGGAAGCAAATTAGCTGTCATGTAGGTTAATTAGATCAGATCCAAGTAGACATAAGAGGAAGGAAATAAACAGAAATTCAATTTCTTAAAGAACAAACTCTAATGTTGATCCTCAATTTTACTCTATGCCAAATAGGGACTTATACTTCTAAATAATGAGTAAACACTAATTGATCTTTCATGAGCACACAAAGTACCTATTACTTAATACATGGATGTTTTTTTTTTCAAGAATGAAATAATATGGCAATAACTTTGGAAAATATGAAATCTATTCAGACAAGAAAGGGCTGCTCCTATTTTTTTGGAAACATTTTATATCACATAACCCAACGGCGTGTTTTATATCTTTGGTTTCAATGCTTGTGATTACGTCTGACAGCGTAGGAAAAAAATAATTTATAATTCTATTTGACGTAATATAATAGCATTTCTGTTAAGTTTTCCAGACATATGAGGACGTAACAAAATTGTAACAAAATAACTATGAACATTTTTGTTTGCTTTGTCAGTAGTTGCTCATAATCATTCCAGTAAAATAGTCCATAGTGAAACATAGATATACGATAAATATCCTTGTAAAAGTTGGTACCCACCAATGAATTTAGATTTGAATACTTCTTTAACTATACTTTATGGAATGGAACTAATAAGAAATGAAAAAAAGGATGAAATATAAGCAAACGTTTAAGAAATGTCTCCCATTTTCTTTTGGTCGGTCTATTTATTTTATGTTTCCAGAATAATAATTAATAAATAAAGTTATATTAACTCCCTGATAGAAATTCTTTACACGATTATTTAAGATAATACAATTCTCACTTTCATTTTATAACTATTCTACAAATGAAAAAAGGAAGCTGATAATCCCCAGGGGGACATAAAACATTTCCCCTCGGTATGTAAAAGTTAAAAAACAAAAAAAAATGGAAGTGGTATCATGAGGTTATTTTTAATTTGCTACAAGCAGCTGTGAGAGAAAATGAAATACCACAAATGTCACTCCATATCAAAATCTTCCAAGACCGGGCTGTCCCGTGACATTGTCCAAACACTCTACTCTATACCGCCTTAGCTGCATTTCCTTTTTCCATATAAAAACAAGACCGATAAGGTATTTTTCATCAACATTCACCTACTCCTTTAAGTTAATGGACTCCCAAAAAAAAAAAAAATAATAATACCTCGAAATATGGGTCGATTTCGGGTACCATCACGCTCCAAGCCGAAACCCACCATGTTAATTAAATTACTATTGAGTGCCCCTCTCAACAAACTAATATATTCCACGAGCATTAATAATTATTATGTTAATATATATCAAAAATTCTTAATTATTCTATTATTTTCTTATAGATATAATTTTAAAAAAGACCCCACCCCCTCCATAAACAATAGTAATAGCCCCTCAACTCCCCCCCATTTATTTTCCAAAAGTTGGGATGATTTCATGTATTGTCGGTTCCAAGAAATGATTGAAACCCACCACCGTCAGATAAGTTACCTTCAATGGCCACTCCCAATACTGCAATTTATATCCAGGATTTGGAGCTCCATTTGGGTACCTGTCGTTCCCAATACAAGACACGAAACACCATCAAATTAAGGGATCCCTTTGGGGAATAAATAAGTGTAAAATGTAAGTAAAGGTGGTGGGTTTCACGCCATTTTGGAGTCTGGTGGAACCCAAAAACAAACCTAATACTCCGGGTGTAAATGTGGTGTTATAAGGGGCTCTTGGTGGTTGCTAAAATAGTGGG
Source organism: Lepeophtheirus salmonis (assembly GCF_016086655.4). Lineage (NCBI taxonomy): Eukaryota > Metazoa > Arthropoda > Copepoda > Siphonostomatoida > Caligidae > Lepeophtheirus > Lepeophtheirus salmonis. Next base: position 23,815,524 of record NC_052138.2, on the reverse strand, counting down.
GGCGTGTGTCATCTCATTTTGTGGTAGTCCGTACCAGAAAAGAGGCCTCAAATTTGGGGGAGGGGAGGGTAAATAGGTTGGGGGGGGTTCTTAGTGATTGCTTAAATAGTTGTCGTGGGTTTCATCCTATTTTGGAACACGTTGGTAGCCGAAAAAAACCCCATCATTTGGGTTTTACATGGGGAATGGGAGGGAGCCTTACTGGTAGTTTATAAAGAAGTGGTGGCGGTGAGGCAATGTTTCTGACAGGAAATGTCTGAATGCAATATACCGAAACACCATTTGGAGGAGCCTCTTATTTTATATTCTACGACCGACGTTTCGTCTATTCTTGGTTTAGTATATTTGACGTTGTGTCCATTGGATGTTTTCTCCATTGGACGTTCTGTCCAAGCACCTTGTAGAGCCTAAAATATTTAAACAATCTGTGAAGATTTGAAACTTCATGGTAAACTTTTTATCATCATTTAACCCCCTCAGAGTTTATACTATTCTTCTTTTCCAAATCATGTTTTGAATTTCCTAAAGCTGTTTTCGTTATTATTTATTTTAAGTAGAGATCCTATTAGTATAAAGTTAAATAACAAGTTTATCTGCTCATGAATTTCTAAAAGTAATACTGATAGGTAGTTATAAGTGTAAGTCCATGTTGGACTCAGAGTACTATCGAAAATAAATTAATTCCTGCCTATGTTCTTACTTGATAGGGAGTGAGATTCTTTTTTAATTTCTTCATCATATAACTCTTTGCAGCCAATTTAATTAAATGTAATCACAGCTAAGCTGCTTTCTTATAAAATATTTTCAAATTGTTAATTTTACAACATAGGTATTATAAATACGTAGAGGGCGCCACCATAAAACCGTTCATATCCAAAATAAGAAGTTCAAACATTTGGTTCATTTTCAAAATACTTCTTTACAGAACAGTTGAGTTTTTTTTATGTTAACTAATACATGGTCTGGAAAGTCCCAGGCTTTTCAGGTAAAACTTTTTTTTTTTTTTTCAAAATTGCCCTTTTTTACATATTTTTTTATTATCCTCTTTCAGGAGAGGAGTTTCACACTTTTCAATCTATTGTGTAGGTTAAAAAGTATTTTTTCCATCAATAAGAAGTGTAAAATTAACGCATTACAGGCCGATGGTGTGTTAAAACCCCCCAGTATTCGAACTAGTCAAAACATCAAATTTCTCAATGAATAATTGTTTTTTTTAAATTTTTTATTATTACCACGCTCATGAAGATCCAGATAAAATTTTCATTTATTCTCTTTTAGATATAAAGTACTTTCAAAATTGATAGTTGTAGCTTATTTCATGGGATTTTTTAAAAATATGGTGCACCTCAACGCGCAAAGATACTTTTTATTATTTTTGTATTTTCTTAGACATTTTTTTATTTTGAAATATTTTGTATAACAATAGTCAAAGAATATGTATACAAAATTTAAGACTTATAGCTCAGTTTTGATTTAAAAAAAATATTAAACAGAAGAAGTTGTTCCCAAATTGTATCTATCTTGGTAAACGATTTCTTATGTCTTTAACTAAAAAAAATTGATCCATTGTGATGGAATTAAGAAAAGAAGCTTCAAACTTTCCAAAATAAAGAAAAGATTGCTATTTTTTTATAGTTGAATCTAACTATAATGAGGTAGGTAAAAAAAAAGCATATTTATTTGTAAAGTCTAGGGTTTTTTATCATTTTTAGAATGCACTATTTTTGAAGGCTTTGATAAGGTTTAATATATTTTATGAATGGGGATTGTAATTTCTCAGTAACCGAGCATGAATAATCATCAAATATTTATTTTTATTTTCTACAAAATGTCTTAAAAAAGAATTTGGCAAACCCATTTTAAAACATTGTCTTCAGAGGATGCACGACTGTTTAATTATTGGTATTTTTGGCAAATTTTTGTCCTTAACCTTCATATTAATTTAAAAAAATGTATTTCATTATTTGTATGAATTGCAGGCTTAAATTTTAATGGATACTAATAATTATACTTTCATTCCCATAAATTGTAAATTTAGAGGTTTTCATATTCAAGTACTTAAGTACAATTACAAAATTAAAAAATGCATCTTGAAGGTAATAAATTATATCTGCACATTATGAATATACCAACCAGAAATGCTTAGAAGATTTATTATAATAGTTAAAAAATTGAATTTTAAATTAATATTATTTGTAAATAAACAAACAAAATTTTTATAAAGAGTGTTGTGTTTAGGTTGTTAAATCCTAAACTAATCTGTGACAACAATATTTTCATCTAATTTGGTCATAGTTTGGTCTAGACCAGTCTCGTTAAAAAATATTATTATGTTTTTGATGTGGTCTTTTTTTATTCACTTTTACATACTCTAATTAATAATTAATTAAATAATTGAGGGAGTTACGTTATAAAAATATATATTAACATTATAGTTTAAAATAATACTTCTAGAGATGGACCAGTTCTTCCCTTCTTTTTTGTTATGTCTCACTCTCAGAAACTTTCTAAAATAATGAAGTATTCAACTAAATAATATGAAAAAGAATCTACAATATGTGTCCATAAAAAAAACATTCAGGGATGTATTTTTTTTTTCAAATATAGATACAAATACTCAGAAAACCTTGAACATTATAATAAATATTAGAGTACCAAAAATTTCCACATCAATGGAAAGGACGAAGATTCCTTTTAAATTACTAACAGTGTGTTTTAATTCAGTGGCAATGGTCCATAACTGGGATTCGTAAATCTATGAAAATACATGGCGTATAAAAGACTGCAAATTGGGTGGTGGTTTGGGTATGACAGATGTGATGCTTCACTGAACACTTCCTCTGTTCTCCTCGTGTAAGAATGGACATTTCAAGTCAATTTTTCCTGGAAAAAATCCTTTACATGTAGCCTGTAAGAAGAACTTCGTCCACACAACTAATCAAACGCCATCATAAAACTTTGTACCAGAAACAAAGATCAAAGAGCTCGTGCTGCTCTTAACAAGATTGTGGGTACAAAGTCATTCGAAGGGATAGTAGAAGATAGAATAGGAGAAAGATTATAAAATACTACTGTTAAGACTTAAAACAACAGTTGAATGATTAAACATTTTTTTAACCAGCGTCAGATTAAAACCCAGCTAGATCAACTCATTTCCCCATCTTAGTTCCTATAACTAATGTGATCAGTTATTGATTTGGTGATTATCATGCTCAAAAAGAATAGTTATTTATTTATGATTATAATACAATTTTTTTTTTAAATATAGAAAATCTTTAGGTTTAAGGAAATAAGTATTAGAATGAAAAATACTTTTGTGTAAAATTATTTATTCACCTTTCTAACCTTCAGGACAATAGGGACACCTATGTCCCCAAAAATTTCGAAACCTAGAAGTGCAATTTGTTCAAATTTAAAAAAAAATGTTTTGTATAGTCCATTATGTAAAAAATATCAAAAAGTTTGACAAAATTATGGGTTGACAAAATTTATGGTCCCAAAAGGTTAAAAAAAACCCAACATTTTATGTACCCTAAAATAAAACAAGGTCTGAAAAATCCCAGGCTAAACACATATATCTTACTTTTTTTAACTCCCTCATTTTCAATTTGTACTTGCTTTCAAAATAGAGGAGTCCAATTTTCATCAAAATCATTAATTTAGTTTGTAAGTTATTGTTCTAAATGTTACTCCCCTTTTTTCATTTCCTAAACAAATGATCAAAAACTGCTACTTGATGGGGAAAAAATATATAATAAAATTACTTTAAAAAAATAATACTAATAATTGAAAAAAAACCACGTGTTTTCTTATTAAAGACTGGGATGTTTCAAGCCATGTGATACATACATGACTATTAAACATTAGTATACGAATGCCCATATATAGTTGATGAATCATGATACAGTCGTAAATAAAATAACTTAATAAATTAGTTGTCATATACATAATAACAATATTTAAAAAAAAATACTTTGATTGGTTACAACTGCGAAAACCAATTTAAGAATCCGATATTTATATTTATGACACGTCAAGTAAAACAAATGATCTGATATGCATTGTGTATTTTTTAACATTTCTCAAAAGTGTCATTATTTAAAGTATAAACACTACAATTCATCAACAAAAATCTGTTTATTTCTATATCGAATTAGAGAAATATAGTTGATCTCAAATCTGTAATTAGTTTTTCCATATTAAATCTGGTTTTTGGAAATTTTATTTCTATTTTTAAGAAGTATTTTTACACATTTACTAAGTCTCCACATGAAAAAAAAATCCCTTTCTTGTCGTAAAATATAGTTTTAATTTATGTACTCCGAAAATATCTATTTCAGGATTTAATGACTGATCTAATTATTTTTACATTTTTTGAAATAGAGGAACTAGTACCTTTATTTAATTTAAGGTAGAAGCAAGAAAAAAATAATTAATCTTTTCAAAAATTTTAGTATTGAATTTAAGTGCAAAGTTTGTCCATTAATCATATTAGTGCATGAAAAATTTTCTGAATTCACCAAGTAACGCCTTTTAAATTAATTATTATTTTGCTGAAAGATTATTTATCTTAACCATCTTTATCATTCTCAATATCGAGGTTCTTCTTAAGATCCCAGGTTACAAAATAGTTAAAATAATTAGACCTCCAACATTAGCGTTAATACTATCAAATTCAGCTTCTATATCATCAATTTTACCAACCTAAGTTTAAACAGAGGCTTTTATCTTGTCACTGCAAAATTCTTCTTAGGAGACTCAATTATCATCACCAGTGTCAATTTTAAAGTACTTGTCATCTTTTTGTGAAACATTTTTGGCAGTGTAAATGGCTATATTGAGAACTTGTTTCTAAAAAAAATGTTTGTCAATATTTATTATCTTATCAACCTCAGCCAAGGACAAGAATTTATTTCAATTGGTATCAAATTTGTTGAAAATTTCACGTCTTATAGCATCAGCTTCAGCATTCCATTGAAATGGAAGCTTCGATTTGATGATTTCCCATTTGATTTTGGATGCCATTTTTCTTGGATTTTAATCAAAATTGTCTTGCTCCGACTTTAGAAGCTTGCTAAAGAAAATCTATTATCGATAAAATAATTGCTACAATGGTAAGTTTTGAGTTTTCGAAAACTCTATTGATAATAAATTAACTTTTAGGTTGAAAAGTCCCACCTTAACAATGAAAACACGTTTTTTTCATTCAAAATTGCATTTTTTAAAAAGTATTGTTATTTATTTATGTTTATTCTCTTGATGTAGCAGAGGTACCATAGCACTTTTCAAGCCATTGTATAGCTTAAACAGTAGTATTTCCCATCAAGAAGCAGTGAAAAATTTACTTATTAAATTATTTATGATCAAATGTTTAGGAAGTTACAAATATGTGACAGATGCCATTGCCCCTCTCATTCTTTGTTTCAAAAACTAGGAAGTCCTCAGGTACTTCGAGCTGATGATTTCAAATCAAACAACAATTTACTTTTTATTAAAGACGACTAGAAGAGCATTATTTTTTCTAATCGACACAAACGCACAAGTGTATATATTACCAATTAAGTTAGCCAATCATATATTCAAAAAATCAAATTCCCTCTTTTGTTCCGTACAGAAGACAGAAAATCAATACAGTAGAATTTTTTTCTATGGAAATATTTTTGGAGGGGACTAAATAATTTTGGACTATTTATGTTGTTGATCAGGAAAACCCTATTTTGGGACCCGATGTCCTGAGAGATTCTCATTTATTTAAAAAGAAATGATTGTTACTGGTAGAGGAACGTTTAAAATTGAACACTCTACAAACCTTTCATCTCCCTTTTGGGGAGAGGTATATTAAGAATTACCCTTCACTGTTTTCTAACGTCACTGCACATGCCCCTCCAAAAAAGACCATGGCGTAGCCGATCATCACGTCTGGCTCTCCTTGTTTTGCTAAGGCTAAAAAACTCAGTGGGTCTGAGCTCACCTTTCTTTAGAGCGAGATTGATAAATTGTTCATATCTGGATTAATTCGTCTTATAAGACGAGACAAGTTTAGATCTCTTTTATATACAACTTTGAAATACATTTAACTTATGTTAGCAGGTCTACGTGGCGTTGTCCTTCAATAATACAAATATTTATCAAACGCAAGATGTACTTTTTAATGCTAGCATTTAATATTGAAATATTTTTAGAATCTGTACGGACATTGGTGATGAAATCAAATGGAACAATATTATGCTAACATATGACTTTGTCCATATGAACATAATCTATTTCCTCACTCGAATTCAATCCTGAAGTAACAAAACCAGCAATGAGGGCTCATTGCTTTGAATGAAGTATTTGATAATCTAGCTAAAAAGTATTGTCCTTATTATTTTTGATAATGACTTTCTTTGTCAAGCATAAGGGATAATAAATATAATTATAGTTTAGAAATGCTCACAGAGTTAAGAAGACCAAATCAAAAACAAAATTTTGTACTCAAAATTTAATTTTAGATAAAACACACTTGTCTGAACACGTTTCAATATAATGGAATCGTGTTTAGGAAATAACAAGACCGTATTCATAGACAAATCGATAAGAAAATATATGGACATGGAGTGCAAAATTGTCCATTCATAAACTACAGAACGCTGTACCATAACTATTTTTCTGGGAAGGCGGTGAAAGATAAATATGATCCTTTGGTTGTGGGATATCGATGATTAATTGTATGTTTTTTCTGATTGCATCAAAACTGACAAAGTAAGGTTACTAGCATGGAAGGTTTTGGATATATTGGAATTAGAAGAAAGAACATGGATATCTTTTGAGTCCCACACGAGATGGGGGGAAAGGCAACGTCCATGCTTTAAAAAAAAAAACATAATGCTTGTAAGTAAGAAGAATTTGAAAATTAAAGATATAGAAGAGGTGAAATACCATTTAAGTACATACCCATGGCAAATAAAATGAAGAGCATAAAGAGTTTATTTTTGCAAGAGAGTATATTAATTATGGATTGGGAATTTTATATTACTCCCTTTCATTATTTTATGAAATCATTATTATTCATTGAAGTATATTTTCCTTATCAATTTCCTTCAATATTGGTTTGCTATAATTGAAAAAAATGAAAAAACAAACAAAACAACTATGCTTAGTTAAAAATGTTCTATTTTCCTTTTAACAAAAAAATAAAACATATAATCCAAGCAGTACATCTGACCATTTTATTTGAATTAGAAACTCTACTAATTAGTTTATGAAGGCCATTCAGTTCATTCTTTCAAACAGTATTTAACATCGCCTTCTTTTCCTCTCTATTTAATTTAATCTTGTCATCCTGGTTTACCACTCCCCAAGAAATATCCCATTATTTGAAGGCGAAGATAACCACGCGGGTCTCTTCATTCAAATCTTGGACCTGACAAATTCTTTGGGCCGCACACCTCGACTAAAATTATCAGCTGAATTTTAGTGTCCAGAAACATGTTTCCAACAGTTTGGATTAATGTTCTCCCCAATATTTTGAACCCTATGGGCAAAGTTGGTCTTCAATCAAGAAGAGTCCGTTAAACCTAATGCAAAACTATCATCGAGTCTGTCCAACCGCGTACATACTTTATTTGTAAGAGAGTAATAGTTCCTGAATAAAAAAAAAACAATTTTGAAGGCCAATCCACTTTTATTTTTCATGCCCTCTGCAGAATAATCTTTGTGATAAATAGCACAAGTGAATCTTTGGGGTCAAAATATTTTGATGTCTCGGCCAACAAGTTTTGTTCAATTGACACAGTATTTTCTTCATTAATTTTGACCCCTCCTCATTTATGGAATCCCAAACATATCCCAGAGTTCGTGTCCCTTTCGTAGCTAAAGATATAAGTCCATATTCTCAAAAAGTATAATTCAAATGATACAACTTATTTTTACAATTGATCTGCCATTTCTTTTATGTAGAACCGCCAAGTTCATTTAATATAGTTAAGTCATCCAGAAGTTCCTCAGCCTCCCTTTCATGATTTTTTCGTGTAAGAAGGTCGCCGATATACATGTTCTTGATAATCACTATAGAGGCACGAGGAAATGGTTCAGACAAATTTTTGACATTCAACTGAACTGCTGCAATAGAAGAATGTGCAATACTGGATGTTCCAAAGACTTGGCGTGTATGCTTGTATTCTTTGAGATCACAATTTACTCCTTCTCTCAAAAAAATCTTCAAAGATTCCTTTGATCCACAGGAACACGATCTCTATTCTACATTTTCTTTATGCCAGCAACCAGAACAATCGTATAAAAGCTTCAACAGTATAAAAGATCTATAAGATCGAATTGAAGTTGAGGGGCTACCATCAAGGAATAATTCAGATAATTATTTGTCTCTGAGAGTATTGACCCATCAAACCCAATTAGCGACCTCGTAGACGTTGAGCTTTCTTTCAATACTCCACGATGAGTCATGAAATCAACTTTGGATGTATCTCCAAACTTAAGTTCTTCAGCAGGGACCTGTTCTGCATATCCATCCAGTAACACATTATCAATTACTTGGACATTATCATTTTTATAGCTAGGATTCTTACTAAATTTAAATTCCAAAGAATTAATTATTTTAAGGTAATTTTTTTGTATTTCCAATGGGTAGTGCACTCTTCTTTAATAAAAAAGGAGCCTTTACAGCACTATTTTCAAGTCTTCTAACACTACATTCAAATATCCTATGAGTACATTGTTCTTCAATCGATAATGAAATTTTCGAAGTAAGGCCTATTTCTTCTAACTTCCATAATTTTGAAATATCACAACATTTACCAACTCCTTAGAGATGAGAAACAAATTTCCTTCTCTTTTTTTGATTGCATTGTATGTCACCACATATTACCCATCCAAATCTAATATGTCAGGTGAAGGTTCATTTGATTCTCTAAATATTGCAGGAGCAGAAGTAATTAATTGTTACCCCAATGATAATATATATATATAACTCAATTATTTCTACCGTTAAATAGTGTCTAATTTTCTTCGATTATTCGATATATAGAAGTCCTTATAAAAGATAAAGAAAACCATGTAACTCTCGTAAAAATTATTATTATCTTTACTTATTTTTATTGTTGAGGTGGACTATTCAAATCAAATTAAATGAAATAATATATAAAATACACAATACCACAAATTTTATGTTACCCTTTTTATAAGAATAACATCCCTTGACGAGCACAAATTTAAAAGCCCCCTTTATATGAATAACATACCTACGTAATTTAAAGATTGTCAGATATGTTTTATTTTAAGCTAATTGAGCTTAATGTAATAATTTATTGTACAAATATTGTTCAATAGGCGTGATCTTATTTTTATATATTTAATTTTATTTATTTGTAAAATTGCGTACTATAAGCTTTACAAACGAATTTATGGAGGATCGTAATTTATTAATACATAAATTTTATGTTACAATATACATTATTATCACTGAAACTGGTCCTTCATAAAAAGGGTGCGGAAGATATCCCCACTCCAAAAGTTAGTTATTTTCCAACGCAATTTTCTTTATAACCAGTTATCCGGTAAAAAAAATTAAACCAAAATCTGAAATATAGATGGATTTTGATAAATTTTATTGAATAAATACACCTCCAGCCTCAATTTAAGCCAAAATTCCAATCCGAGAGCGCGAGTAGGCCTTTGCCACTTGGACCATTGGCAAATCTTGGAATTCCTTCTTGATCCAACTGATAAGTAGGTGTTTGGTGATGCAAGGGGTTGGGTGAATTCTTGTCTGATATTGTTTAACAAAAAAAACAACACCGGATTCAGCGAGTTTTGAGGCCAAGAGTCTGACGAGCTGAATTCGCCACAGGTGTCTAAGACCAATTAGATACTTTTTTTACGAGGTACAGCAGGGAGTCGAGTCTTTCAACCACCCCAAAGACCTCCCATTGATAACCTTGGCAATCCAGGGCTTCACCATGGTCTCTAGCACATCCATGTAGTTATAAATGTAGATCTTGAGGCCTTGGAGAGTACATATGGACATCGGCTTTGGAGTTATTCCCCCCCAAACACCATGACGTAAATAGGGAATTTCGCCTGGATGATCTTTGGAGGCCTCAAATTTTCTCCTAACCTTGCTAACGAGCGTCTTATTGAGTCGCAGAGGTCGGGCAGTTATTATGTTGTCGCTCCTGTCAAGAATTCCAAGATAGGCTCCATGCCCTTTCCAAATATTTGAAACAACGAATTAGTCAATTAATTCCATTTTTTCAAACTAATACAAGATCGAACAAGCTATTTAAAAAAATAAAAATCCAGACAAAGAAGTGGCATATGTATACAAACACTGTATATGTACGTCATAGAAAAATGTGGCATCATTCCCTTCTGATTGGTACATTGGTGATCCTGAGTTTTAGTCATTGTTCAGACCAATTTGTCCCATTTCAGTTTTTGTGTTAACGAAAGTACTAGTTTTTTTTATTTTTTCCTAATATTCATTTATTTTCGACCAGTGGCGATAATTACTGTGGTAATATCCAAGTAATAAGTTGCCTTGTAAGAGGACTACACCTTGGTAACTACTCTCCTAAATTTCTTATAAATTAGAATATATTATGAAGTTGTTTTTATATTTTTAGTTACTTACTTTGATCATTGTATCTTTCATATCATTTCTATTTTTAAGGATGAAAGTCAAGCTTGTTACGCCTTCTAAGATTTGTATTAAATGCCCATCTAAATCAATGATCAAAATCTCTCACTCTTGTTTAATTTCGAAATAAACTGTTCAAGTATAATGTTAAATTTGAACTCAAATTTTTTCTTATTGATATATAATTCGGATTTTCTAGGTAAAGAAAGAGATAAAGAGTGGATACAAATGGAAATCAATTTAATGCAAGAATGATAATAGGATTATTATTTTCACTATTTAATATTTGTTAAGAAAAATTCCCATATATACCTGAGCCTTGTTTCATTATGAAAACATGTCATTTTTTTTACTTCTTAATAATTAAAAAAATCAATAATAAGTGTCCTTTACTTAAACTCACTATTTACCCACAATTTAAGATTTTTTTTTCCTGATTACCCTAGGATGGCACCATTTCCTTTTTTACTATTCTCTCATCATTAAAATCATATTTTTTCTATTTAATATTTGTTCAAAAAACATCTAGACACGCCCTTTACTTGAACTTAGGTGAATTTTGGTTTTTATCATCATAACTTTTAATTTTTTCGTAACATAATGTTATTTTACCTGGAGAGTAAATTGTTAAGATCCACTTTTTCCCTACGTTTAGATGATTTGTAGTTTCATTATCAAAACTTAACATTTTTTCAACTCCTAATAATTATGAAATCACAAATAAGTGTCCTTGACGTAGACCTGTTATATACAAGACCTTTAAGCAATTTTTTAGAACCCATATTAGTTCTAACTCTTTTTAACAATTCATAAATCATGAATATTAAATATATTAAATAAAAATTGAAAATAAAAATAAAAATGATAGAATTTAAATAAATAAAATCCTTTAAAACTTACAAAAAAAAATTTTTTTTTTAAATATTCTAAGTCAAATTCGATATGAAAAAAAAACAACTGAAAAGGAATTAAATTTAAAAAGAAGCATTATCTAAGTCTTTAATATAAAAAATATACGTTGAAAATTAAAAAATAGACTAAATAACTTCATAATTTAAAAACGTAGAAGAAATTTTGTTTTATTCAATTATGTTACTCTTTTTCCCTTCTCAAGGGACCTTCTTAAGTCAAAGAAAAGTTTTTTAAGATTTTTTTATCTTCTCATTTTCTCTAACAAACTTCAAATTTAATTATATAGTTATGAAATTCCTTTCAAAATGTTTCACTTCAAAGGAAACAATATTTTTTAAATTCAAAATTCTTAGAAATATCTGGATAAAGATGACTAGTCTAACTTTCAAGACAAATACTCCAGTCAAAAGGACTGAGTCTCAATAGATCGCAGTGTGGTGGCTACTCTACAAAGAACGAAAACTCGGGCAATACATACTAGATATGCGCCTATGAAATGAGACTTTCAGCTATTGATCCCTAGGTGTCGCCAGTTAGACATTTATTTAATTCATTGTTTGTATAGTTTCATGCAATAACGCATTTTTTTGCTCGTAAAAATATCTTATTTTGTGTCTACAAACTACAATGTGCGGACATCTTTGATTTTCTGATTTTGACGTGAGAAATGAAGAGCACGGCTCACCACCGAAAAATTTTGAAGACGCCAAATTGCAAGCATTGCTCGATGAAGATGATTGTCAAACTCAAGAGCAGCTCGCAAAATAATTGGGTGTTGACGGTCAGACCGTTGGAAAACATTTAAAAGCCCAAAATAGGGAGCCAGGCAACACAAGGTCATTTTCCTTGATGACAATGCACCACCGTAGCGCTCTATTGCCTCTCGCCGGCTTGTTGAATCGTACAACTGGGAACCTCTTCCTCATGCAGCTTACTCACTAGTTTGGACCGATGGACCATGCACTCAATGATTTACGCTTCGATTCTCACGCTGAAATCAAAAAATGGATCGATGGCTGGTTTGCAGCCAAAGACAAACATTTTTTTTGGAAAGGCATCCATAGACTGCCTGAAAAATGGGGGAAAATGTGTGGCTAGGGAAGGTGCATACATTGAAAATTAAATTTGTAACCATTTCTTCACAATACACGTTCGAATGTTTTTTAAAAAGTCTCATTTCATAGGTGAATACGTAGTAAGTCGTCTACAGACGATTTGGCCAAGACACTTTACAAAATACATTGACGAGGTGAAGCTAATATAATAAAGTGTTGAATTCTACAAACCAATCCTCCCATTAATGAGGGATTTTGAAGCAAGAACAAGCTTGATATTTTTCCTCCAACTGAAATGATCGAACTAACGATATCATTGACATATCTTGATGAGATTATGCCTAAGACGTATTCAGACATAATCTCAGAGATGATAGCTTCTCAACACTAACTGATGAGTCAAGTACTAATACCAAATATCCGAACCTGCTGTTCCTCTGGTACTGAGTAGGATTACTATCGCAACGACGAGTCGTGAGTAAGGTAAAACTAACCTGTCTCACAACGGTCTGAACCCAGCTCACGTTCCCTATTAAAGGGTGAACAATCTGACGCATTGCCAATTCTGTTTCGAAATTATAGGAAGAGATGAGATCAAAGGATCAAAAAGCGATGTCACTATGACCGCTTGGCCGCTACATGCCAGTTATCGCTGTGGTAATTTTTCTGGCATCTCTTTCTTAAAGCTCTTAAATAAAGAAAATCAATAGGACGGCGTCTCTGCTCCCCCCCCCCTGTACTGAATGAAGAGGTCAAGCCACCATTTGCCCTATTGCTTTACATGAGGTTTTCGTCCTCAATGACCTGGTATTAGGAAATATGCGTTATCATTTGACAGATGTACAGCCCCAGTAAAACCCCAGCCTCACAATGTCCTCGAAGCAGGTCTCAATGAAGAACAAATATTTGATGATCGATGCAGGAAAAAATCTTGAAATCAAGATAATCCTGCTTAACCGAGTAAGGGGAGTATTAATCTTAGTAGAAGTATTTCACTTGCGATGTTAACATCTTCTTCTTATTCTACGCCCAAGATGCTCGGCCAAAAAAAGAGACTAGAGTAAAACTCAACATGATATTTTTTCCCTGCTCATCTTTCCTAGTCCGTTCCTATGGCTGCAGTTTCGCTCGATAGTAGAAAAGGGCCGATCAAATCTCGTTAATTCATTCATGCACGTCACGAATTAGATAACGAGGCAATGATATGAAGTAGATTGATGAAACGAGACCAGTTGAACGGAAGGTGGGTAAGGTATAAAACATTTCTGTGCCAAATTTTACTGTATTAAATGAGTAGGAATCTAAGCATTGATTTGAAGGGCAGTTATCATACACAAACGCTTGTAAGAATATTATAAATCCCGTCAGGGGTTGTTGTTCTCTAGCTCGCATCCTCCACCCATATCTTAACAATTATTGTCTCTTCGCAATGTAACTACAATCAAACAAAAAAGTAATTAACTCAGACAATATTTAATAAATATATAAAAAGCGAAAATTCGACTTAATAATGATACGAAACAAGCCACGTTTTTAAACTGGGATAACAAAACTACTGCTATAAAACAATGCATTATTAGAGGGAGGGCTTCACAGATAAAACCTAGCTGCTGATTGCTAGGCAGAGTGTAGATAATTTGATCGAAAAGTTTATTTATCATTATGGTTATTAAACACATAACGTAAGAGGATTAATATATGAAAACCAAAGAGAATACAACATTTTCATAAAAAAAGTGATTAACTTTTTCAATAATCAAGTTGGCTCTTCTAAAATTACGAAATTTTGTAAGCCGTCATTTCAAAATAATGATACTTTCTTTTCTGTGGATGCAACAGCATCAGATCCATGAAAAATATTACGTGTGATTTACATCTAAAAGTCTCCACGGATGATTCTAGGTGGAGAGTTATTTAGATTTGGGTCTCCCAACATGATGGAAAAAGTATTTATAGCGTTACAAACTTCCCAGACTATGGCTAAAACAGGACTGCTGGTTCTATATCTTACTAATTCTTTGAAAAAAGATTTATTGCTTACGAGCTTAAAAATAAATAGTCTTCTTGTTCATATTACTTGATTATAGTAACAACAATTAGATGGCATAAAACATGATAATGATGAAAGTCTTGTGGCAAGTTTTTATATAGAAGACAAAGGAAAAATTTAATGTATACAATCTATTATAATAATATTTCAGTCTTTGGGGATGGAAAAGAACAAATGATTAAAATTAATCATAAATAATGCGAGAAATAAAATTGCAAAAAACCTACAGCAAGCACCATCCTTCTGGAGCAAATATTAATGTAGTTTTAGTTAAAGCAATTTAGTGATTTTTACTCAATTCACAAGTTGTTTTATGAAAGAGTTTCAAATTTTGGGACCCTTAACCACTTTCCATGGTTATATAATAAATCTGGACTATAAATCACCCGAATACTAAAAGTATATGGACACAAAAAGTACACCCATCTTCACGACCATATTCTACTAATATCAAATATACAGCTAACAGTACCTAAGATTTATTTGATCAAGTAATGTTCACAATAGTTAATGTAGATTAAATAAAATACTGGTAAAGTATGAACAATTACTCCAAAAGAAATGAGATATGCTTTTAACAAAAGAATTGATAACACAGTTATTCACAAATGGTCCTCATTTAATATTTTTATTAATTAATTTTGAAGGGCTTTGTAAGCTTGTAGATGGGAGTATAATTTAAAAAAAAATCTTTTTTGCACATATAGTGAAGAATTGTTCTTAAGTTATGTGTAAACATACACTGTGTTCCAAATTTCTTTTGTCTTTTTTTGATTAAACCTCACGTAAAAAATATATGTATAAAGGGTGATCTATTGAATTTAGTCAATGACTCCTGTAAGCAGGACAGGGCACTTGCAAACATGAATTCAAATACGCTTGCAACATGGGTATATTGAAAAAAAACAAAAAACAATGCAACGTGTTTGGTAAGATAATAAGTAATAACTACATAATAACTATTAGTTTCTTTATGGACGCCATCTTTATTGCGTTTTGTAATTCCAATCATGCCCCCTAAGTGTTGTGCTCCAGGGTATAGAAAAGGCTATGACAACGAACCACAACAGTCTGGTGTTACGATCGATCTGTGGCCAAAATAAGAGAGAAACTCCGGACTTGATACCACCTGGCTGAGAGCCGTTCCAATATAAACAGATCTGAAGAAGATACATTAGGCACCATTCAAAATTACAAAGCTGTGTTCCCTGTATTTCCACGACTCTGATTTCACCTGTAAGCCTAAAAGAAGTCGGACCCAATAACTGTCCTTCTTTTACAGGTACCTCAAACCAGATGAAGTACCATCGGTATGGCCAAAATGCCCCAACTACCTCTCAACTCCTAAACCATTATCAAGGCTAACTCAAGCTGCCACCACGGCACGTAGGGCTCAAGAGTTCAATGACCTACTACAACATGCTGTGTTTCACGAATCATCAATTGGAGCACTTAAGTACTATTCCAAAGAAGACAACAGACTGCAGTTTAAAGACACAGCTGAATTTATAGAGCTTGTTAGAACTATGTGGAATATCCTATACGTCAAGACACCTGGCCTCACAGCAGAAACCTTCCTAGAAACAAAGCAGATGTATCTTGCTTCAGCAGATCTGGCAGAGTATCTTCTCCTAGATGAAGACTTCTCCGATATACTTCTCGGCATGTTCCAGTCTGATCCCATCGAATGAAGGTTCGGCTGGTACAGACAACTAAGTGAGGGTATATACTACATTAGCGTGAGACAGATCCTGGAAGCAGAGAAAAAGATTCGTATTCTGAGCCTTGTCAAATGCTCAGGTAAATAAGATATTTGTTAATAGTAAGGTTCTTTATTTAGGTATTTTTTTTTTTTACAATATCATTACAACATTTTACTTTTTTAAATTTTCAGTTATGCCTACTTAAGAAATTAAAGCTCTGCTGGAGGAAGACCTGGTAAAAGCTGAGCTCATTTTGACTAACTGGCAACCAGATCACCTCCAGGAACTAGCTTCTAAGGGAGAGAGTAATGCTTTCTACTTTTTTTGCCGGGTATATTGGTATTTCTTCTTTGAAGAAGAAGATCAGCTTTACATCATACCAAAAGTTAATGGTCATCAGAGACACACCTCCAGACTCATTAATCTTCGATAGTCCAACCAATCAGTATGAAGACCTGAAAGAGTTCATCGACATAATGAGCAGAGGGGGTTCTCGACTACATCCAACCTTCTATAACTCTCCTGTCTTTATGCTTACTCTATGTTCTCTTACATCACAGCAACTCCTGAAGAGAAAGCCAATTTACTTGGTACCCCAAATGCTAGAGCTTCATTTCTTGCCACATTCATTATTGACAGGATACAAGAAAGTTCAAACTCTGAAATTATCATCGGTGTGGGAGTAAAGTGCAAGGAAGAACACTCCTAGTCAGCTTTTCTCCAAAGAATTTCATTCGCTTTGTTTAATGCCATGTTTAACAATTTCAGTGCAAAACAGAATGATGACATCCGATTTTTAACAAAAAAGAAAATGGGAGCTAAGAATTCAGAAGCTAATAGAAAATAAGCTAAAATTCAAACGAAATCTTCTGACTTGTAGACTTGGACCAACTTTGTACTTTTTGATAGTGCCTTTTCTTTTTTGTATGTTTTTCATGTTTAATTTGATTAAAGTACTAATAAAATACCACTTCTATTAGAAATATAGGTAAAGCCTCAATTTTATTATTTTGATGATTTGCCATAGCAAAATACTCTTAAAAACTCAATATTTTGTAGCAAAACACATTAAGAGAGACATTCCATATATGATATAGAATAAGCAAGAACCCATATTGGAAAAGTGTGAGCGCAGTATCCTGTCCTGCTTACAGGAGTCCTTGATTAGGTATACAGAAGAAAGAACAGGGTTGCACCATGGCGATGGTTGTTGTCCACAACAACACAGATATTTCAAATCAGAAGGTCTCAAATGTGAATGACGTCCCAATTCGGACTGTGCAAAATATTCTTCACGACCTAGCACCTTGTCATGTCTCAGACAGGCCACTGAAGTGACTTGAGTGAGCACTTTTACGACTTTATTGGGAAGAAAATATGGGCCCCAAGCAGTCCAGATCTTATTCAATCGATTATTTTGTATTGGACTACATTGAATATAAAATAAAACGAACATATAGTCCCATCAATGAGACAATGAGTAATATACCAAAGAACTACCTTGACAACACCTACTCATCCTTTCAAGATCTTTCGAGGGTGTAATTTATGCTGGAGGGAAATACATTTAATGACCTTTTTTTCAACATTAATATGTATAAACCATGCTACTTGTCAATTAAATCCACAGAAAATTGTAGCCCTAATGACAATTTAAATATTTTTGAAAAATGCAGCGATTTGATGTTAACACCCTGTAAATCTATTGAAAACTGAGTCATACTTGACTTGGACTTAAAGCATCAAGACTCAGAACAAAGGGGACTCGAAGTATCGGGAGTCTGGTTCCTGAAAAGGTGTTCTCGAATAAACCTATGGCAGCCAGTCTTCTTTCAAGTGTTTGTTCCAGTTCTTCTCTAGTATGAATTGGTCTATCTATAATATCAGAGACTGGACTCATACAGAAGATGTCTGACAACTCAGTCACCATTTGTTAAAAAATACAACAGTTTCAGTTGAATTACAATATGTTTATATGAGCATATTTCTCAGTGAATTATTTTAGAGAAATAACACGGATAACAAAACATAACGTTTCTTTGAGGCCGATGTATTATGGGACCCTAAAATCAAACTTTTCATTAGACAACAAGAGAAAAGTGGATTTAGCATAATTTGATATAAAAAGGGAAGAGCTGTTCTCCTATTATGAACAAAATTTAAGTTAAACAGTTCTTAATTGAAGGATATGTTTGGAAATCTATTAGAAGGATGTTCATATTTTGATTATTTTTTCTCCTCGTGATGGTTGAGATTCAACTACAACTATAATAAGGTTTGTATTTGGATTACAGAGAGCCATTTTAGTAGCCTAATTCTTTCTGGACCAATATAAACTTGTGTAGAAGAGGTAGATAAGTCAATTAAACTCTAAGATGGAGAAGGAAATTATGTTGAAGAACATCGAATGAATGTATTGTATCCTTAGTTCACCAGTGTCATGTTAAATTCATAAGAGAATAATAAGACTTCCTTTAAACCCTTTACTTTCTTGAAGGAACGCACAAAACAATAAAATGAAATGCAAGTTTCTGCATTCTCATTTTAAGATGAATAAAAAACAGATTTAATGTATGCAATGAATACTTTGATGAGGGAAATTTGATGACGATCTCATATTACAAAACATTATAGAGGCAATGTTATTACAAAATACATAATACTCATGAATGGGCACATTAAGAAAAATATGTAATTTTATTAGAGTGTGTTATTGGAAGGGACTTAATCAACTTTTCGAATTTTGAAAAAGAATGCAACGGGAAATGTATTATATTAATAATTCGTGTAAAATATGAGGTGAAGGGAGTATTGTTTTTAAAAAAAAAACACCTTAATTTTTCAATTATTTTTACAATGAAGTAGTTTACTTGCATTTTAAATAGTTAAAAATATTTCAATTCCATTTACAAAAGAGGGTATGTTTCTAAAAGGTGTATCTAAGATGTCATAAAAAACTAATCATAGATTCATGATCAAGTCGTCAAGTACTAATAGTATGTAAAATATTTTTTTATTAACTTATGAAATGATTTATTATGTTTAAAAAAATTCAGAAAACAGTGTTTCGATGATGATGTATCAAGATAACAGAAACTCAGTATTTAACAGAAAATACATAAAATTGATTTGTTGTCACATTACTTTTTTTTTTAAAATAACGAAACATGAACCATTTCATTTTTATTAATAATTTAAATTTAAGAAAAATAAAATTTTGGATCATAGCTTTGAATAATAATGAAAATATTTTTTAAGGGCACAAAATTTGTATGAATAAAGTTACCATTGAATTGGGGAACCTACAAAAAAACTAAAAAAAACTCGTTCAATTGTTTTCAAAACCACTCCCCCAAAAGCAAAAAGAAGTTTTTGCTTTTTACCATCAAATTTACTACTTCACATTCCATTTTTTCCAAAAAAACTTAGTTTTCTGTAAATAACTATATATTTTTGTAACTTTTTCCCCAAAAAATTAAAATTTGAAATATAATTTTTGAAAATATTTTTCGAAAGAATTAATTTTTTTGTAAAAAACTGTAGTTTTTTCGTTTTTTTTCAAAAAAATTAATATTGCTAATTTTTATGAACAGCTGTGAAATTTAAAAAAAAAAAAAATTTAAAAAAATTTAATATTAAAAAATAATTTTTGCAATTTTTCTCTAAAACATAAATTTTTGTAAACAGCTGTAGATTATTGTTATGCAGTTGCTTAGGATTATCAAAATCAGCAAAATCTAATTTTAGTACTGTAGTTAGGTAGGTAAAACAGATATTCAATAATTTAGCAAATTTGGTTAACGTTTACCTCTAGTACAATTGCAGTTTCAAAAAATGTATGATACAAAAAAATTTACTTTGAGTTTTATAATAAATATGTTGAATGTAACATATTTCTATAACAAATAAAAAATTTCTTGTTTTATAATTTATTTTCTCATTTTACTTTCCTTGATTGTATTAAACAATAAGGAATTGCACCTAAACCTTTTATTAAATTAAAAATATATTATTACTAAATTTTAGTTGAGAAAAGAAGTTAAATAAATTATAATAGTCTTTTTTTTGCTATGTGTAAAGTACTAGGTGAGATGAACTTTCAAAAACCTTAATCCTTATACGCACTACGCAGTAATATTTGATGTTTGCACTAGTTGGCGTGTCTGTATATCTGTTCAATTGACTTTATTGCAGAAATATATCCTATTCTGACGATTATTTATAATTATGGGAGCTTTCTCAATTAGAATATAAATAAAATATTTTCATTTATAAATTTAATTTATATTATATTGAAAGTTTAGTTAATGAGAAAAAAGGAAGAAGATTTTTCTTTATCATAATTTTTATTATATTTATAAATGGTCAACCATCAAGGGATTTAGAGTAACAAAAAACAAAAACATCATAATCTTTTTTTTGATCATATTTTATTGAAAAACATGTTTTAAAAATAATGCTTAAAAAAAGCTTTGTGTCATTCATGTTTAGAAATTAAAAAGAGCTAGAGGTAAACGTTGTATAAAATTGGTAAATTTTTTTATTTGTGTTTTAATAAATCAAGTTCCAGTACCAAAAATAATTTCCAATAATTCCGAAAAGGATTTCTAATTTTACGAATAACGGCACCATCCTACTATAGATTTGTGAATTTTTGATCAAAAAATGTTAATATTTGAAATTCAATATTTGGATATTTTTTCTAAAAAATAATTTTTTTATGAAAGGCTATGGATTTTTACATTTTTTTTTTCAAAAAATAATTATTTTTTTCGGTCTAATAACCTCTAACGAGCACGTATCACCTGAAGCTCAGAGGCAAGTTTTGGTACTTTGTTTTGAAGCTTTTATGCAGCTAATATCGATGAATGATCCAAAATAACACACAAAATAAACTCCAGGCTTACATTTTTAACTACATATTATCCATTTCAACAAAGCCATGTTTGTTTATCTTTCTGTCTGTTAATTTGTTTGTCGGGTGAGAAATCATTTTTAAAGACGGGTTCATATTAAAAAAGAATAAAAAAAATAAGGAAGTACATATATTATATAAAAATGATAAATGTGACTTTCAATTAAAGAATTTAAAAAAAACAAAAAACTAAAACAAGTAATTTTTTTGATCATGAACAATTAAAAGTTTAAAAAACTTGTTGAATTCCAATTAAAAATTTATCTTGTAAGAATAAAAATTTGTTATTCTTATTGTAAAAGCATTCAAATTTTATTTTTTGATACAAATTTTTATAAAAAGTTTTTTACTTTATGCCAATTTTTGAAATCAAATTAGTACCTATTCGTTTTTATGAAGTTTTATGTGGTATATACAATATTAAGTTTATGTAGACCATCATAATACGCATCAGTCCTCAAAATATATACAAAAAAAGTATCTGATAAATTAAAAAAATAAATAAATAACAACTTTTAAACTAAAAATTAATTAAATTCACTAAACCTCAATTAAAAATTGCAAATATACGAAAAAATAAAAAAATAAACGTACTAAGATAATAAAAGGATTTTGAATGAAAATCGAAAAGAAATTTTTTCTCTCCACATCTAGGTTCTATATTATCCAGGTTTACTAATAGAAAATTAAAAGAATAGTTGCTCTATTAAAAAGGCAAAACCACATCATAAACGTAAACATTCTTAAAGCTCAAAAACTGGTTATTTGATCTAATACAAGCTCGACTCGATCAGAACTTAAAAACTCAAATTCCACGAAATTCAAAAGTTAAGAATTTGTAAAATTTAAGATTCTCTAAAGGAATTACTTAAACTTTATTATAATTACAGAGTTGGGAAACAAAGCTTAAAACTTAAAATTAGAATTTTAACCCAATTTTTTTTTTTTTTGTGCGTGTATTTTTTTTTTAGTTCAAGGTTTCATTACCCAACCAAACAAAAGAAGACACAAAAATAAACCAGCGTTGTTTATTTCATATTCCTCTATGTGTAAAAATGTTGGAGCAACATCAAGGCAACACGTTTGAGATCTCCGCTGAAAAAGCTGCAAAGACAGTCATCATCTCCATTTGGACTACCTACAGCATCAATAAGTTGGTTACTGTCCATACTGTCCCACGCAGCAAAGCAAAACTAAAACTTCTGGAATAATAATGTGACTGCTACTGGCGTACCATCATCTGTTAGCCATCTCTAATCCTGAGCTCAACCCCTGGACTTTGCAGTTTAAGGCGTTTTGTACAATAATGTCTGCCACACTTCTCAATCAAATATAGATTCTCTCCAAGCTGACATCATGACATGGTTGTATGCCATGGATGGTCTGGAGCAGCCAAACTGTTAGCTGGCGTGTTGAGGCTCTGTTACTGTTTGTGTAGGAGAACATAATTAATAAAAAATAAACTTTATTTATATATATACATATTACAAATTGGTTCTGATTTTTCTACTACTGCATGTTTTGGATTCCTATCTGTACATGGTTGTCCATTTAAATATGAACACTTACTAAATCGATAACTTATAAAGGATGAGTGATTGAAATTAATTAATATTCCAATCTATTAAAGCATGAAGAATTTATTACAAAACAAAATTACCTGAGCTTTTGAGCTAACTTACAAGTTGAGAAAATGACACTGGAACGTGATAGTAGAATTTCCATTGGCAGGCTGCAAGTAGTTGAGCATCTCCAAGACCAATGTCTTCGCCATCAGCAAGTCCGAATCGTTCGAGGTCAAGAAGAGATATGTCATAGCCTTCTGCTGCTGCCTTGAAGCCATCAGTACTGCTAAGGGTGACAACATCAGTGGTAAAGATAGCTTAGATCTATTTATAGTATTAATTTTGTTGAAATTATATTGTTAATAGATAAATTATATCCTCTTTAAGTTTAAAATTCCCAGTGGTCAGATTTTAATGGACCACTCGGTATATAAATAATAAAATAGTAACTTTTCATTGGTATTTTTAGTACATTCTGTTAGCCATCAAATAAGGACAAATAAAACCACCCTGATCTATATATATACTTATTCTTTCGCCAGGGAGTATATTTTAGGACATCAGATTGTTCAGTTTTAAATTGTACTTATTTATTTGAAAATGCTGACGTGAGTCATCACTACCAATGATATTAATTATTTTAAAGAAGAAAAATATAAGATTAATTGAAGGATAGGCAAGTAACAAGTTTCAAAATCAATTATTAACTCCTACTGAAAAGTTTTTATTACTGTCTGATTACTAGTACCCTGGAAGTGTCAGCTTTTTAAATTAACAATACACTTTGCTACTTATGAAGGGAAGAAAATAAAACATCGCACCTCTAATATGAAAGTAAAACACAACTACTAATATATGATAGATAGTCCGCAGAACTAGGAATAATTTTTATAATATCATTCAAACGAAAGGATTTTTTGTCTTCTCGTTAAAAAGTAAGTTAAACACCCTACAGTGGTTGTAATACTGCAGTAGTATTTTTATACAATCAAAGGAAAGAAAATGGAAATTTGTGCATTTATTTTACACATAGCAGGAATATATTTAGAATATTAAATGAACTAGGGTTTTGAATATTGTTACTTTTTTCCCCCTATCATTTTATTGTTCGTTGATTTCAATTTTGTATCTATATTAAATCATTTCCATATTTATATATTGTGATAATTTGAGTACCAGAATAAATTGATGCTGTTAAAAAAAAAAAAGGTTTCTGTAATATTTTTGAGTACATTTTTTTTTTCCAAGAAATAATTTTTATGAATGAACTCCAAAAAATATCCATGTAAACTTTTATAAACTCATTTTTCACCAATTTTTATAATGTTTAGCATTAACGAAAAGTTTTTTTTATTCAAAAGTTTTTTTCTCACTTTCTAAAACTTTTTTTTTTTTTTGTAAAACTTAATATTTTATTTATTCATTATTTTTAAGTAAAGTATGTCATTTAAGACAGGACAATATCTCACAAATTAAAAAAATTACAATTTATTTACGTAAAACGGAGTCAATTCTACATATAAAATTAGTTATGTTTATTCCCTTTCATTCATAGCTTCTTGCAGCTAATTTATTGAAACATTATGAATGTTAAGGTGCTCTACTCTCACAAATTCTTCAAATTTTGATGATTATCGTACATAACTTTTGTTTCCTTTTTTAGACTACCACCCTAGGTATGACAGCCATCACATTTGTTTAATTATGTTGACAGCAAATAAGCTGGCGTTAAGTTATTGATAATATCTAACCAACGAAGGAGAAAAGAATCTGACGCAAAGTCTATGTCTCTATCCTAGTGCAGCTACAATAATTGATTAAAGTAATGAATGATCATTCGGTGAAGAAAAAATCAAGTAAACAAACTCAATTTGACAAAAATCATTCTAGTTTTTTTTTTGGCTGTTGGGTGACATATGTGCTATTTAAAACAAGTGCAATTTAATTTTTGTTTATGAATTACCTTGAAGAATAAATTTAATAAATATAAATATGGGATAAACAATCCCCTATGCACAAATGAAAAATATGTAACTGATACAGAGTAGGTACCCAAAAATAACACAAGTATTTATTCACAATTTTGTCCTTGTTATTATAAATTACCGTTGGCATCTCTATTCAACCTGCCTACAAAATCAAGTAGTTTATTACGATCCTCTACATTCAAGGAGAATACACACTTTTTCAGACTGCTATATGGCTGATTTGTGGTCTGCTCCATGAGGCCCCTCCATCCTCCCGTCCCTCCCTTGGACTTTACAGTATAGGGTGTGTAGTAGAAGAATCTCTGTCGCAATATTCATCCAAATTTGGATTAACTCTAAGTTGTCATCTGACAGCGTGATACGCCATAGACACGACCTTCATCATCAAAGTCTACCAATCTGTTCGCCAGCGTTTAGAGGCTGTTCTTGCTTGTGAATGAGTGCATATTGAATAAAAGATAGCGAAATATAGTAACATAATATTTTTTTAGTTGTCTTTTCTAGATTGCAAAAAAAGCCTAATAATTAAGGCATTCTACTGTATAAGTTCTAGATGTACACAACTATCACATATACATAAAAAGATGAAGGATTTTTTCTATTTGGACATCTGAACAGATTTTTTTATAAAAAGAGTTCTATCAGAGTAGTTAGAGTAACAAAATGTGTAGTTATTATTTCTTTAGTAGCACGGTATAATTAATTAGAGAATGTAGATAACCTTTCCGATATAATGTGGGAAGTTTTTTAAAGTTCATGTGAAGTATATGTAAAGATCCAACAATGATACAGCATGCTCATAACTTTTGAAATTGTTAGTCTTATTGAGTTCTTCATATAGATCTCGATCAACTGAATATTTCTCTGATTATTAGAGAGGAGGAGGAAGGGTGGGGGAGGGGTGTATTAAGTTTTGGCCAAAGGAATTATGGCCACTTTATTTAATCCATTCGATTATTCTGTGCATGTAGAGGACAATAGTAGCACATGTCCTAATATTTTACTGCAGGAATCCATTAAATTATAGTTTCAGTTTTTTTAGGGAAACAGACACTCTCAACACATTGTACATTATTATATTTAAAAGTATGCACTTTTCTGTATTTTGTGCAATTTAAATGGTGAAATAGAAAACGTGTTTTTGGCTAAAGTGGTGTGGTGCACAACTCAATCCGTTTAAAAAAATCCACTTTGTTTCCAGCAGGATGATAAAGACCCGCTGACAATAATTTCCTGGAATTTTCATGACTTTGAAATGACCAAAATGTCCAAAAACCTTCTTTAATAGAAACAAAGAATCAAGGTAGAAAAAAAAAAAAATAGAAAGAGGGATAAAGAAAGATATAGACAGAGAAGTGAAAAGGAAAGAGATATATATTTTGAGATAAAAGAAAAAGAAGGTCGGATATCGGTAAAAAACTGGCTCTTAATGATCTTAGAGGCCCCCCCAAAAAAAAAAAAAAAAATCGTAGAAACATGCTTGGTTATTTTTCGACGTCTACTTCCTAAATTTTAGAGTGATTTGTTATACCATTATGAATTCCATATGGGATAGAACCACAAAGATACTTTATAGTATATATAAGATATGATAATGATTTTAGGAGTGCTTTAGAAACTTTTAGTTTGTCTCAATCCCACCCCCTCTCCCAAAAAATGAGCTTTCGACACCACTGTGTTGACATCCTCACGTAAAAGTATAAATATTTCCTTATCGAATTAGGAATTTTTTTTTTTCGTTTAATTTCAAAATTGCATTTAGTTGATATGTCGTGAAATCTGTTGCGAGAAAAAATGTATCCCTCATTTTGCAAGATTTTACTACAACTATGGATTTAAAAATTCTCCAAATCATCGTGAGAATATATTTAAAAAAAGGTATTAGTTGGTAACCTACAAGATATTAGTCTTCTTATTAATTATTTCTCACTATTGCGCATATTCAAGGATATTGGCGAGTAAGGAGCACTATAATTTATTTGGTAAAATTTTTTAGTAAAATTGTCGTCAATCAAAGTTATCAACATTTGATTTTCTTTTTTCTTTATAATCACAAGGATTAAGATCATTTCCCCATCTTTGATAATAATTCTACTTCCAGTCCGGCAATACATTGCCAATCCATAGAGATCAAGATTAAAGGGGAAATCTTTCTAAAGCTTCTCATTCATACTATAGGTCAAATTTGTCACCCATTTTCCAAAGTCCCCCTTTTCCTCATAAAGTACCGGATTCCGAATCCCTCAATACATTCCAATACAACAGAGGAACACTATTCTAAGGACTGTGGTCGTAATCATACAAAAACAAGACCAACTATTCCTTATATATGTACAACTATCAACGTCACAACCAGCTTTTTTTTTTAGATGGATGTAGTGTATTTTCTTTCCATCTGTTTCATTCATTTTTATAAGTTGACACTTAACAGGATTTAAAACGCCTAACATAACCTATTATGAGCTCAAAAAAAGTATTGCATAGGATATTAATCGTATGATTTTTTTCATTCATAACGAACCAATATTTAGATTCAGTCATCTATAAGATTATCAATTCTATGAATTTAATAATTCAATTACAGTTCCCTTGATAAAATTAAAAATTACCAACAAGAAATAGTTAGTAACTACTGAGGCGCTCAAAGGAAATACCAACAAAAACGACATACATATAAATGGAATAAATAAATTTATCATCTACACATTCCGGAAGTACCATAATTAGAGATGGGATTTTTGAAGAGTACACAGAGAAGGTAAAGATGAGACATAAGTTGTTATGTAATTAAGGAACTTACTACTATTAGTTGCCTTTTTATGTTATTTTTGGAGGATAAAATAAATTTATTTTATAAATAAGAGAACCTACAATTAAAAGAGATATTACAATTATATTTAAATTCATATATACTTATTTTCTCTTGCATTTTAAATCAATTTATACCAAAGATATGTGAGAATTTTTCGTCTACAGGTTAAGAGCCTCACAACTTGTTAATCAATGAACACAAAAGAAGAAAATTCACACACATCAACCATTTTTCCTTTTTTAATCGCTTACTTGTTTTTGCATTACAAGGATCCCTTCTTTATCGTGAATATTGATAATTATTGAAAGATTTTTGTTATTTAAATTATCATTTTCCCTTTCAATCTTAGGTTCAAAAATGGTACTATCCATTTTTTATCAAATATGTGAAGAACTGTTGGAATCCTCATCATCACTTTTCTAATGCACTTTATCTTTCTAAATTTTAAAAGTTTATGTCTAATATTTGCTAATATTATGATTCTCAAGTGGTCTAATAAACTTAAAAGCTATTTTTTATTTAGAAAGAGTTCATGGATTTTTAAAGAACGAGCAGCCTGGACAATTTTAATCCGTACCTTACTATTTTAATAATACATTTTAGTACACATTTGACATTACCATAATAATAAATATATTCCAATTAGTAGCTAATTATGAAAAATAAATAAATTAAGCGCAGAAAATAGTAAATAAAACATCTCCAAGACCTTCTAAAAAAGTATAATGGTGGCTTACAATTTTAAGCCAATCAAACAAAGAGAAAAAACAAACAATTTCTTCTTCTACCGAGTGTCACTCGAGTTATTAAGTACAGAGTGGTCTATTAAAATCTAAACATATTGAATTTTAAAGTTTAATAAGATTAATTTATTAATTAATTTAGAATTAAAAAAAAAATATATATATAAATTGACGTGTGTCTCAATACTCTTTCTATCCAATTTTTTATATATCTCTAAAGAGTATGGTGTGAAACCCAAGATCTCTTACACAGCCATAATAAACTTGAGAGGGTTACTTGTATTGTTTTCTTTAACTCCTCCGGATCCAGTTTGGCCAATTTGACAGAGTCCTTCTTCCTCTCCAACATTTCAAACTTGCAGATGGCGCCAACGGTGGTCTTGGAAATCTCCAATGGAAATTTTAAATTTTGTGCTCAAAAGTCCTTTTCTAACTAACTAAGCTTTAGTATATCGAAATATGAACTAATTTTAATTACTCAATCTTAAATAGTTATTGAATTAGTAAGTTGTAAAAAAAAATCCTTTTTCACTCAATGTTGAGAGGGGATAAAAATTCAAGTGGTGTGAGTGACATTTTCTAATGAACATCAAATTATGGAATAAAATCAGTCAATTAAAACGATATAATGAATGATATAAATACAATGATAGTCGAACTTTTTTTGCTCAACATTAATATGTCATCCTTATTTTTCCAATGACTTCAGATGTTATTCATTTTTTCTTTGCACTTGATGCACCCAATAAGCATTTACTTTGCTCGAGTTCAAATTATACATATATATATATAATTATCGTCCTTTTATTTACAAATATAGAATGTAATCAAGAATTCATCAATAAATGGATATTTATAATTTGTTTATAACGTAAATTGGAATAAAAAGTTGATTAGTTAATTCAATTAGACAACGTCAATATTTATTTGGTTACATTAATTTATAGTAAACAGTCATGACCTTTAGATCAGTAATATGAAAGTTTACAATATAGTTTGTAGTCAGTTGTTGATTTTTCTTCTTCTTTTTTACATATTATTGCTTTTAACGTTGATTGGATGAGTCTGAATGAGCTCTTATTAAGCTTTGAAAAACAATTCCCTACAATTATTATAGAATTATTAGATCCATAGTTTGAAAGAACTAGCTATTTATCAAAAGATTTTGAGACTTTTTTCCTATCTTTGTTGTGGGAATGGTTGCGAGATACAATTAGAGTTACGACGTGATTAGGGTTCCTACGAGGATTGGATTAATTAGAATTAGTCATTTGTTAAGCTCTGAAAAATTATCTAATATTTCATGTAAAATAGTCCTTATTGCTTAAGAACTAGAAGATTATAGGCATTTTTACTTCTGCAACGAAGTTGCTTCTGTTTTTTAGTCACCACGACTACAGCAAAACTTCCAAATCAATTTAGATCAAACTTCAAACTATTTATATATATAGTCAGTGACTAAGAAACTAAATTACTTGTGGATCTGGATTTTGTACTAACTAATTATTAGATCACAGATGCTGACAATTCTTTGTTAATAAAAAAATTAAAATAAGAGATAACAAAGAACAAATAATTTTGTGGCTCATTAAAACAGATCAAATATAAGATATTTGCCATTTTTTCTAAAACTCTGGATTGACAATCAGTATATCAAACCTCAAGATTATGCAAATGACTAGCAAAATTGAAAGACTTTTGATCTAAACGATGATCCAAATGGTCACAGAAAGAGGCCAAATAACACAAAACGTAAAATAGTGCATAATAGACCATAACTTTAGAATAAATTGAGGCACATTGCTCAATTTTATTTTAGCTGGAGTTTTGCACTCTATCGAGTTTTCATTTTTTTATATTTATGGTGAAACAATGGAAAGTTAAAATAGACATTACAAGTCTTGTCGTTGTACTAATGTTTGTGAACCGGATTTGTTAAATAAGTATTTTCAATCAAATAATTTTTTTGCTGAACAATATGAAACAAAGGATAAATTTGCATTCCCTCAAAATGGAGGTCCTCAGGACTTTTTTAAAACTTTGATTGATGTACATGTTGTATACAAAAATTCTATAGATTTGGTAATAGAAGCAGGAAGAGATATCATTAGCAATATAATCCACACAAGGTGGACCACCTTGGACATCATAAGCCATTGAAACTCAGCAAGACCACAGTCCATCGGGTAAGAAATCGTTTGGCTGACGGGGGCAACCTTAAGGATAAACCCAAGAGTTTAAGACCCACCAAAGTGAAGCTTGAAGACATCATGGAGGCTTTTAAGGTCAACCCAACTATGATGAAGATGTCAGAATGCCCCAAGAAGAAGAAGATGTATCGGTCTACAGTGGGTAAGGCCATCCAAAAGGATGGAGGAAAGTCGCTTGGAGGAATCGAGAGGCCACTCCTGTCCCAACCTCAAAAAGAATACTGTCTTCAGCGATTTCAAAAACTCTTGAATGATTTGAAGCACAACATTAACCGGGTAATATTTTTCTCAGATGAAAATACCTCAACTATTGACACGATCTAAAATAAGAAAAATAATCGGGTGGTATGCTTTGGCAAGGCTAACAACAGGATCAGGACAGTCACCAAGACCAAATATCTGGTCTTTGTGATAAGATTGGGGATTGGGGTATCAACTGGAGTTAAAAATGCGGATTCCTATTGGATACCGTAAACCCTTGGCCGATTAGTTGATGGTATGAATGAAAATATGGTCCCATATATCAACAAGACCATGAAGAATGAAGAAGTCCAACATGGCCACGTACGTATTACAGTAAGACCGGGCTTTGGTCCATAATCCTAATATTGTACAAGAGAGTATGGGCAGCAATATTAACTTTTGGTTCAAGAACTTTTTGCCCTCTCAGTGCCCAGAACTGAGTTCACTAGATTACTCCACATGGTGGTAAATTGAGATGAATTCCTTCAATGTCCGACATCCGAATATTGACGCCCTGAAGACCCTTGTCAACCAGCAGTGGAGGATCATGTAAAATAAATATGTTGCCAAAATCATAATTAATGTGCATTGTTATAGTAAAAATATTATAAAATTAAACTTTGTATTTATAACCTCATCCGGATCAATTATGAGTATTTTAATGATTACTTGGAGACAGGTTTCAGTACTTTTTCTATACTCGGTATACTGTAACTCTAAAATGTAAACTGACTACTTCGAATAAATATTTATAATTTTGTGAAAGACGTTGAACTTTGGAAAATTAAGAAACAAAAAATAAACCTTAATTCTGCACTCTAAAACTTCAAGCAAGGACATTAAGAATTATAATTATAATGAAACTGTATTAAAAGATTTTTAGAATCAACTATATATTATCTATTGAAGTATTTAGATCATACGAGATAGAGAGTCATGGAATATCTATCTTCCCACTGCAGCATCTATACAACTCACATAATTTAGTAATTTATAAATTTTCGAAGCAAAGTTTTAGAGGAAACTTTCTATAAAATTTCAGCCATTTGTAACACAGTTTACTATCTTCGTTTTAAATTTTTCCACAATAGAGGAAATAATTTTTACAAGAACAACTGAATTAACAACAACCATTAAGTTTCCTGTGTTATAAAGTGTTTTTATGAAGTCATGACAGTAGCAAACTTTTGGAACATTTGATAACAATACACTCTCATAAAGCCAACAAAAACATAGCATATTTCATGTCGCTCCGAGAAAAGTTCAAGGAACAAAAAAATATAGCATTTGTATGGTTTCGAATACTTTGCAACATTTTTAGATATAAAGTTTGGGTTTCTTCCTAAAACATATCTTTGTTGATTGCTAGATCAGATAAGCCCACACGATAGGGTAGTAAGACAGATTATGAACACAGGTGTATATAAGTCTCCAGACCAAATTATGTAGTCTTTACCTTTGTGTAATCACTCAGTTGAAAGAAGAATAGACGAATTTGCTAAAAAAAAAGGAAACAAATTGTGCAACGTTCTTACTGCAACATCAGTTAATTTTCAGTTTGATGAGTCCACTTTACCAGGAAATAAATCTTTGCTTCTCACTAATATTTGTTTTGTAAAAGGTGAAAAGTTGATTAAAGAATTGTTATTTGTAAGACAACTTATAATAGGAGAGAGGGCTGTTAATATCAAATTTAATTTTAGTTCAATTTTTTGGATGCATTATCATCTTTGAAACACTCTTTAGTATATACTAATATATGACAATTCATGAGGTCTTTTTCAATAGGTTTCATTGTGTTTAGACTATGAAACTTTTTTTTCAACAGAAAAGAAGAGTTTTTTTATTTTTAGTATTATTATTATTCTACTTTAATTTATGATGAGATTCTTAATATATATATTTTTTTATTTGAATAAATTATTACCCATCCACAGTAAGTATTTTGAATAAGAATATTAGTATATG
Organism: Lepeophtheirus salmonis; assembly: GCF_016086655.4. Lineage (NCBI taxonomy): Eukaryota > Metazoa > Arthropoda > Copepoda > Siphonostomatoida > Caligidae > Lepeophtheirus > Lepeophtheirus salmonis. The sequence goes on along the minus strand of NC_052138.2, from coordinate 23,782,727 downwards.
GTTATAATACTCTGGCAAGCAACCCTAAACATTATTTTTTTATTTTTTCAAGGATCATGTGTCTATTATTATTATTTTTAACTTGCATTTTCTCGAAAATATATTGTTTTAATTTTAATTAGTAAGAAATACATCATTACTAATCTAGAAATATTGCTCTAATGGCTTAAGAGATCCAAGTGAAAGAAATTGCATCACTTAAGTGGGATTCAAAACTTATGGGTACTTTGACAAATAAGAATGTTAATGAAGAGTGTTCGACTGTAGTGATCGATGATGTGAACGAAGCTCCTTGGGATTCAATGATAGAAAACAGAAACTGACCGACGCGCAGGAAAAAATATAACTGAGAAAAGTATGGAAATGCTGAAATTTTGGAAATGTGAAAAATCAGTTGTATCGAGGTTGTTTGACACAAAGGCCATGTTACTGTATTTGTTTTTAACAGGTCTTAGGGTAACCGTTACTCTGAGCACCCGATCGTCATAAAATTGGTGAGTTGATGCTGACACAGTCATTTCAAGACCTGAAAATTTAAAAATCGAAATCACCAGGGGTATTTGTCTTCAAAAAAATTCTGAACATTTTTGAAAGAGTAAGCTCCCTCAGCAAAGAAAAGCTGATACACTTTGATCATAGCTCATTGATGAAATTAAGACTGTGGTACAAGAATGGAGATAATGAAGCACTTCAGTTTGTCATTAGTCTCTATACAATATCAACGTGATGATTAACGTAGGTCTCGTAATTTGATTGTTCCAGCAATAAGGATTTCTGCTTAAAGCATCCTGTTGCAGTGCACAAACATCAAAGTAAAAAGTTAGATTTTTTTGTCTATTTTGTATGTTTTATCTACTGTTCATGGTGGAATACATGACCACATCTGTGGATACTCCTTGGAATTATTTGTGACTGTTCAATAACTCCAAGAAATATGAGGTAATCCCTCCAATCGTGTTTAAAAGTGCCATATCAGCTCTATCTCGATATCTGTAGTATTTAACTGCAGAAATGGTACCACTTGCGCTCTTCAATGATCTAATTCTATCAAGTGAGCGATACAATATGGCTCAGATGTTCATAGCTATGAAATAACAACTCGGTGAAAGACAGAACATAAATACATATCGCTTTGGTACAGGTTTTGGGACACCACGTCTTTCAATCCGCATAAAACAGTCAATGCCACTGCAGATTTAGTTTCATGCAGACTCCTGCCTCATCTTTACACCGCTAGGTTTATTAACTAATTTTCTGACCAAAAAAGTCACAGAGTGGATAAATTTGCCGTTTAATATGTCTTAAAAATCGAAGATCAATTTTATTAAGATCATTAATGACTGTGCCGAAAGAGATGTAAAACTAAACTCGAACTTAACTGGTGTTGCTAAATTCGAAGAACATTTTTAGAATATTTTACAAGTAGTAGAAACAGATAAGATTATACCAGAGAAAGCTAATGTAATGGCAAGTAAACAGGAGTAGCTCTGACGATTATCAGTTTGTAGATCCTGTTTATTTGGTACATTGGGCATCAAAAAATGAAATTCTAATATTTTTTTATTAAACCTCAAAAACAAATAATACTATTTGATATCTTATGTATTGTGCAAGAAAGTATGAACGAGAAGTATATTTCTTATGATTTCAATTACTTTAGTATCATTTATTTAGTTGATAGACATAAATTTTGTAATTTTCCCATTTTTTATCATTAATTAGTAAATGTTAATCAAAATATATGAAATTTCTAGCAAATTATTTTTTAGGAGTTAAAACACTTTTGCTATACCCCTTTACGAGAGAAAAACATTTTTAAAATCATGGGAGTTTAATTCACCCTATTATGTATAAGTTTTGAATCCCACTGAAGTGATTCAATTTCTTTCTTTTGGCTCTCTTAAGGCATCATAGTATTATTTCTAGATTAATAACCATGTAATTCTTACGTACTAAAATTAAAGCAACATATTTTCGGGGAAGAGCAAGTTAACATCAATAATATTAAGCAAATACTTTTTGAAAAAAAAAAAAAATGTTTAGGATTGCTTCCCGTAGTAATAAAACCATATACTATAATATTATCATTTGAAAATGCTTAATGTAGGGCGGGTAAGATTTATTTAAATTCAAAAATATTTTATAGGGTGTTTTTTTTTTGTTTGGGAAAGGGAGAGGTCGGGTCGGATGCTCCCTAAAGGTCGTAGTTATATTTTTTTCCCCCAAAAAGAATGTTGTTTTCATGAAAGCCGATTATCGTTTTTTTTTTTTTCCTTCTGTGGTATGTAACTTTTTCTTCCCTTCGCAGAAGGGCATTAATTAACGAGTCTTTGTAAAAACGTATAATTACAAAAACTTTTTAATTTATTATTTGTGGTCATAAATGATGATTTATAATTTATCACCATAGTTGATAATATTGTAGAGAAAAACGCGTGCGAGGAGGAGGGGGGAAAAAGACATATGGTATCATTGTTTAAAATACTGATGTGATTATCATCTGCCTGCTTTATTATGATTTTTGAGGGTATAACTAATGTATTTATTAGCAAAATGTTTAATGAAGATATACTACGTATAATTGACTTCGACGTTTTTTATCCGTTACAGTAGATTTGAAAACGTCACACTCCATGAAATTGTAATTCTCAGAATAATAGCTAATGAAACGACAAAGTAGAGTATTTGAAATATATTTGAAGCTCAAAGTTTAAAAAAGAAGGCTTTAATTAAATATAATCTACATACTAAAAAATAAACCATTAAACATTTAAGTTAAATATACAAAATTAAACAATTAAAATCATATAACTATTAATAATAATAAATTATAAGTACATAATATTGAAATAATAGATTGATCCAAATAATATTTTCTTGTTCTGACATCGGAATTCAGTTAAATATGTCATAACTTTAGGTTGCAATACACAAGCGAGACGTGGAGTTTAATCAAAAAGATAATCACCCCTCTTCTTCGTGTGGAAGTTGCTATATACAATTGTGCACAGGATAGATATATCTCTACCGATGAGATCTAACTAATTATTAATAATAAAGTAAATGTCAAAATCATAAAATTAGACAATAAATATACTAATAAAAAATTTTTATAAATAAATTCATCGTAAAGATTTAGAGCAAAAGCTAATTATGTAGTAATGTCCGGCGATATTACTCCCTATTAAGAGCATCAAAAAGATTTCCCCCCGTTATTTAGGTATGCTTATATAACAACATACTATTATCATGATGGATATACACAATTGTTAATTATAATGCAACACCCAATGTAACTACCCTCGTTGTTGTGACCATTTAAACAGTTGTTTTTGCCTTTTATGAGTTTTCTGAACACCATTTCTTGGAGCCCATCAACCATAGCTAAGCCTTTAGTGATAAAAAAGTAATATTTATTGACTATGTAATATTGGAAAACCTAATTATCATACCCAAGTCTTAAAGCGAAGTAAGTAGTCTCAGACAAACTAGTTGCAAACCATCCAAAGCTACTACCCCCGTGTTGTGACCATTTAAGCAGTTGTTTTTGCCCTTTACTGAGTTGTGTATCATAATTCTTGATATGTTTAGCTAAAATAGAATCATATTTTATGGTTAGATTTAAAAAAAAATTGAATACTTACTGTGAGATAGTACAAAATTCAGAGTTCCATTTCGATATTCGTAAATACTTTTTACTGATAACTTGATCATCATTTGGTGTGGATGACTCAAAACATTTTTATATGTATTTCTATATATGTCATCAGTACCAACATCCTCCATTAATTTAATGATGGTTCCTCGGGAACCAATATGTTTACCCTTGTATTTCTCCATAAATTTTTTGAACGTAGATGATTAGCAATGGATAAGGTTATATTACATGCAATAAGCATCGTTGTTAGATCAAAGTTAAAGTCTGACTTGATGTATTCATCGTCAAATTGATTTTATAGATGAATATCCATACTCTTGTTATGAGATGAGGATAATGAGTGGCGTGTAATTCTAGACAGGGGACTAAAGGCACATTTATATCGACAAATCCGACAAACCATCTGTTTCTCATCCGGTAAGTATTTTCCGAATTCCTGGTCCTCCATTTTCATAAATCCAGATAGAAGGCAACGTCATTTTGGGGATTTTATTCAGTTCTCTATCGACTATCACCATCTCATATTATATTAATATTGAATAATAAAGGCGGGAATGATAACGTTCATGATTGATAGAAGGGGATGTATATTATTTAATCAATGATGCCATAAGTAATTCTTCTTTTCTCGCACGCTTTTGTATTCTTACCAAAATTATCACCCTTATTTATCACATAGTAATGGTTCAATAAAAACATTGGAGACAAAAAACAAACAATGAAATTATGCAACTTTTCAATAATTTGCCAATTTTTCATGGTATTAGAAGCTGTTTCGTATTACGAATCAAAACAGCGATGGTTTATTACTCAAATATAGAGGACCCATCACTTATAGTTAAGAAAATAATAAAAATCCACTATGGTTCCTTTATGTAATTGTTTGAAAAGGAGAAACATCAACAAAGGAGCAAATAACTCCATCAAAGAGATAAACATTACATATTTGCCATCTTTTTGGAGATAATTCAAACATTGCATATTCTCAGGAACGTTGGAGGTTGGATCCAAATACTTTAATTGACAGAGAAGTATTTTCCCATTTTTCAATGAAGCTAGTGAGGCTCCTGGACATCTGTTCTGGAACTGCAGGGTTTTAAGTTTAACTAATGAACGGATTTCATATGGACTGCTGAAAATTTTTGAGGGAGAACTGTTAGAGATAAATTTTTAAGACACTATTATGGGAAAAGAGAAGGCAAGGTCAACGCCATTTTTACCATTGGTCAACAATTAATATATGCAAAAAGGACTTAACGAGACATAAACCTTATAGCCATCATTCCCATTATTAATTTATAAATCAATGTTATTATAGGCATGGACCAATTCTTCATTTAACTAAAGACTATGTTACTAACATTATTTTTCTTTGGATGTTTTTATCTTAATTTTTAGTTTGTATTTTTCTAATATGTACAGTTTGTGAAAATCCTTTTTACAACACAGTTAGTTAACTGTATAAAAAGTTATTATAAAAAATGATTATAATTACATCATTTTATATAGAGTCTAAAAACCAGTATACACTTATTGTTATATGTATGTCTTCATGTGTACAATTGACAAAAAGATATACAATGCTGGTATTTTGTGAAATTATTGATTTGCCTAAGTTCAATCTTTTATGTTGTTGACACTTATCTACCAAGATTGAATCTCTACCAAAGCCCACGGATGAAAATTGTTCCTTTTGTATAAAAATACAACGTTTTGTTAACAAAGGCCTAAGATTTAAGACTAGCTGAACCACCAAAATTCAAAAGAATTGACCCTGTTAAATAGCTACATCGACCATCAAGTAAGTATCGGGAGAAAACCCCTTGGTGAGAAAATCAGAGGTAGAACTTCCCCTATGATAAAACCATTCGATGAAAGAAACTCTTATTGACCAAAAGTAATAATGATTAAAGGACTTCAGTCCTATATCAGAGTTGCCAATGAGTGGTGAGGGGGTTAGGGTAAAAAGCTTGAGCTCTCACTCCTCTAAAAAAATAGAAATAAAAATATGTTTAATATTACCTTTGTAATACGGTCCTTCCTGCAAAGAAATTTGCCTGAATTAGTTTAACTAATATTCTAAATTATCCTTTTTGAATAAAATACATTTCTAAAAATGTTCAATGAACTATAACATTGTATTTCCAAATTTATATATATATTTGAGTTGTTCATTAGTTTTAGTAATAAAATTAAGGAATTAACTTCCCTCTCATAATTGCGTTATGTGGATGCCATTATGTACACTTTAACTTATATGTCTGAGTTTTTTTATTTAAAGTCTCTATTTTAGGTTGAGTTAGTTTTGAATTCTGATTATTTTTTAAATCCTAAGCTATTACACATTTGCACCCTTCCGAATTGTAAATAATGTACATGTCTAGTTATTTTTTTTTTCATTTGGACTTGGGTTCATCTTTAATTATTTTTGTCCTCGAACAGATCAATTATCTTATCATCAGTTAAACTTCGAGTTTTAGTATAGGTCGTGAAGAGAATTATCCTTCATTTATTACAAGGCAGAGGTTCGAACAGTTCATATTAGCGATGGTATGGAACATGTGAATCCTTATGTCATTTTGAAAATCCATTCAATGAAAAATACTAATACACAATATTGATAGAATGTTTGTTTATAATAATTTATCAAAACTAGCTCAAAATCCTCTCTTCAAGGCTCTTCATGGTATGATTTAGCTCTGAATTTCACAGTTTTTCTTTTTTTCCTTGTGTTGTTGACTTAATACTAATTAAAGGGTAGATTTTTTTTCAAACCAAACATATATAATAATGTTTTCGTTGTTTTATAAATATATAGTTTATAATGAATAAATATATTTATTAAAATAATTAAACAAAACAAGGAACATTTGTAATTTAATGTTGTATCTGTAAAAAATTATAAATAATAAGTTTAAAACATGGGAATATATATAAGAGCCCTACCTCACGCAAAAGTATGCTGTTCCATATTTATAAAGCAAGTGAAATATTTTACTATGCAACTAAATAAACAAGCTTCTAATGGAATTATTAGCCACTAAAATTAATAATAAAAAATATTCTTTGAATATTCAGTTTTATAGTAATCATTTTTATATTATGATTAAATAATTATATTAAGAATGGAAATTAAAGTTTTTTTGAATTCTTTTGAATTTTCACGGATGAGATATTATAAATAAATACTGTGAGATTATAATTAGTTATTTTTAGACTTTACATAGACAAGTATATATATTAATACAATTTATTTGTGAACAATCAAAATAAATATAATTTATTATTTGTTTCCTAGACTTTTAGTATTAAATGCTTTGTATTTTTTAACAATATATTACAAAAATATCGTTTTCTTTATGCATTCATCACAACATGCAGCCAGAACAAATAATGAAGAGACAACTTGACTTCTCCCAGTAATTGATATATTTTTCCAAGAATGATTGGGTTGTTATAGCCACGTGGACAAGAGTTTCATCTTCCTGCGAAGTTACATTGTCATCATAAAAGTTTTTTTTACATAATAAACATATTTTATGGACACTTCAATTACCTTTAAATTCTCAGTTGGAGTCTAACCTACAGGAATAAATTCGTAACTTTGATTATTTGTCCCACTCTAATGATATTTTTATCTCAATTCAAAATTAATGAATTATTGAGGAAGGTAAAATTTTAAGGATACGACAGGGTGCTAAAGAAAAATCAAGAATTTTATTAAACTTTTACTTTTCGGAAAAATGCAGGATATAGAAACGAATTTAGAGACAAATGAATTTTTATATAACATATAAAGCCAGAACTTTTATTCATTGTACCCTCCATTGAATTCAATGATAGCCTCAGCACGAGGTCTAAAGTTCAAGCAAATGTGTCAGACTAACTAGTCAGAAAGGTTGCCCCATTCCTTGGATACTCCATAATATAGTAAACTGTGTTATTGGTCTTGTACTCAAAAACGCCTCAAACAGCATAATCCAATGGATAAATATAGAACTACTAAAGGGCCTTATAATAGATTGTCTGCAATCACCCTTATTCTGGGTACAAACCTCTTAGAGTTTTATCTTGTCAATAGCTTCCTGACTTTCGGTTCAAACTTTTACCTTCCTTAATGACTTCCTAATGCTGTTGACTGTGGCCAAGGATACACCAAAGATAATTACATCCCCTTTTTAGGGCAGTTATGCCCAGAGCAAATTTGACGCACTTTTTATTCTTGTTCTGGTTCAGACATTTCCCGCTTTACGTAAGCTTTTTGGGCTTAAAGAAAAAAATTAAATATCGGAGCATTAAGATGCCTATTAAAATAACTTCCATAGATAAATATTAAGGAAAAAACTGATGTTTTAATTAAATTCTAAAATTTTGAATAGTACGGTTAACAATGATATTATCAAGAATGATTTTTCTCAAAATTGAGTGTGTGTTTGTATTTTTCGACAAATTATAAATAATTTATATCATATAACTATTCTTATTAAGATTATTTATAGGGTAATAATCAAAAATCAAACGATAAAAAAATACAATTTTATTATTGGGGTTACTAGTAAAACCTCTGGATAATAATGAATGATGATTTCTAAATAAATTACCGAAAATTAAGCAACTTTTCATTCAATTACCTCAGAGCTCAATGAAATTTGATATACATGTAGAGCTTTACTTCTTACCGGCAATGTATCAAAATCTGGAATTATATATAATACCAAGGTAATGTATATAATGTTTGATGTTATCAGGCAAACTACTAAATAATCGACATTTAATAAATTACCTAGGTATTCAATATAATGCATGGGCCAAATGTAGGCAAAGTATATAAGTATGTATAAGTTGCACACTGCAAATAACAATAAAAAGTTGAAGCGTAGTGAAGAGGTACTTGTGCTTGGTGCGCTTTAAAATATTTCGATTACATACTTATCGACCTGACATGAACTAAAGCATTTGAATTGGACAAAGGGGGATTACTTTTGAAATATAATAATATATCTAAATATATTCAAAGATAGAACAAGGGGGATTGACTGCACAAATTAAAGGTTTGATATGGCCAACCTATGTAATTCGGGATTGAATCTGCTTTATATCCTTATAAGTTATAACTTATAAATCCAGGTTTCTTTGTTAAGTGTATCTGAAAAAATAAGAGAAAGGAACCAGATAATTGAAATAGTGTTTTGGGGTACTATTGCGTTTTACACAACTTCCTAACCATGTCTATATGGAACTTAGACAATATATTTATTTTGTAACATTTTTTTCTCAGTGGTTTATGGTGCCTGCACGTAGGAAGACTGTGTAGTGCCAGAGCATGAACCACTCCAGGCTGACATATACAACAACGCTTCTACGATGAATTGTCTCAAGTAAGAACCAGTGTTGCTTAAAATAGTGTTTCTCTTTCTGAAACTTGATACCAAGTGTTAATTAATGAAATAAAACAATCGAAGGTAATCATTAAGAAGGCACCAAGAGTATTTAAATTGGCTTCTTAAACATTATAACGTAATTAGAGTCAGAAATTAATATATTTTCTAAAGAAAATTCGAGTAATATTCTATTTTATATCTCAGACTCTGAGTTATTAACATTCTGCATAAGAATCATTCGGCAATCAATCATGGTGAAAGAGACATAATATTGAAAGGACGTTATTCAACGGTCCTAAAGTTTTTGTAAAATTTACGTTTTTAAAGAAAAAACGGAGTATTTTCAAACATATTGTCCATAAACTTCACATTTTTTGTAAAAACAATAAATTTGAAATAAAGTATATATAATAATTATTTCAATAAAAAAGATATAGATATGTTCAAAATTTCGTCAATTAAAGTTGCTTGCAATTTAGCTTAATACCCTTTTTTATTTCTTGAGCATATTGCAGCTCAACTATTGGACTGATAATTATGAAAATTTGTAATTACTTTTAAATCACATTAAATTCAGTGAGAAAAAATACATTTTTGTTAACAGTGGCCAAAGTACCTTTTAATGACTTTTTTTTACAGAAAGTGGCCATTTTAATTCAATTTTTACACATAAAACCATAAATAAAAATCAAAGTAACATAATTGAGGAAGGCACCTAAAAAATCATTTGAATACATTTAAATCCTTTTTTCTTCATGATATATCAAATAAATGAACAAGTACTTATTTTACTAATATTTACATACATATTTAGACATAAGATTCATTAAGTTTAAATTATAATTTTTATAAATAAATTTATTTTCAAACAAAATGGTCTAACTGTGAGAAAGATAATCATTTTTCTTTCTGTAGTTAAACTTACTCCATCATCGAAGAAAGCGAGTAGAACGAGTTCCTTAGACAAATACCATCAATATTTGGAAAATTTGCTAAATACCCACATTTATTATTGTTGTTTAGCAATAGAAAACGTAAATAACCATTAAAACTTTTATACTTCGAAAGTTTTGTCCCTTAAAGCATTTTTTTTAAATCAAGTTTTAAGGGTATAACTTTGATTCATTGCCTATTTCGACTTGAAATGACTATGTATATAGATGAAAATTAAAGTAATTAACAAATTGATAGAAACATTTTTATATTTGAAAAATGAATTTTATATTATTTTATCTTTATTACAATCAATAAAAATTGTAAAAAGCCACTAAAAAATCAAGTAAAATGAAGGGCCTTACTTAAAAGGTAATTTATTCTTTTTTTTTTCAAGTTCTTTATTCTTAGTTGAAGTTATTAAATAGATAACTTATATTTCTGTTTTTTTGAATGCCTTTACAAAGGTCAATTTTTTATTCATTTTTGGTGAATTTAGTTATTTAATATTTATCACGAAATTCATAAAAATAAGCTGGATAACTTACGTTGAGTATAGATTACAATCATATTCCAGGGGGAAAATGGAATAGCCTATGATGTTATAATTAACTATGGAACTAGTTAATGGGTGATTACTAATTAATTATTTTAGTATGAATCATCTATAAACTTGTTTTAATCCACTTATACCTAAATGGATAAATTATATAGTTAGTTATATATTTATAAGCAATTAATTTATTTTCCCTGGAAAATTATTGTATTCTATATAATGTAATTCCCGCAAAACTTTAACGTTCTTTCAGGAAATAGAAGATAGAAGATATAAAACTTTATTGATCATGCAACTACAGAAAATGAAAATTAATGAGAGTTCAAAGTAAGAAAGTCATTATTCATTCCATTGTTTGTTTGAGTGTAAAGATAAAAAAGATAGATTACATTGTTAAACTTTAAATCAGATGCATAGATACTGGGTGTAGAAAAAGTAATGAGACCTTCTAAAAATAAAGTTTTCAATAGGTGTTATTGATTAAATTTTAAATTTTGGATCACTTTTAAATAGCTTAGATTCTAAACCTTCGATTGATGTAGATCTTGTAAACAAAAAATATGTATATGTCGCGATGAAGGCAAGAAAAGCCATCATAAGCAATTTAATCCGAGCCAGGAAAACTACCTCGGACATCATGAAGGTCTTAAACATCAACAATGCCATAGTCTGTCGGGTCAGAAATCGTTTGGCAGATGAGAATAACCCTAAGGACAACCCCAAGAGTGGAACACCTACCAAAGTGAAGTTTAAAGATAAAAAAGATAGATTACATTGTTAAACTTTAAGCCAGGTTGTTGGATACTGGGTGTAGAAAAAGTAATGATACCTTCTAAAAATAAAGTTTTAAATAGGTGCTGTTGATTAAATTTTAAATTTTGGCTTGCTTTTAAATAGCTTAGATTCTAAACCTTAGATTGATGTAGATGTTGTAAACAAAAAATATGTATATGTCGTGATGAAGGCAAGAAGAGCCATCATAGGCAATTTAATCCGAGCCGGGATAACTACCTCGGACATTATGAAGGTCTTAAACACCAACAATGCCATAGTCTGTCGGGTCAGAAATCGTTTGCCACATGAGAATAACCCTAAGGACAACCCCAAGAGTGGAAGACCTACCAAAGTGAAGACTGAAGTTGCAAGGTGTTATTTAACATCTGTATAGATAAGTTACGTGTCTTTTGTCTATCTAGACGTTCGTTAAATAGCTGAATATATATCTAGCAACTGTTGACAGTTACTCACCAAAACTTTAAGCCATTTGGGACACGCAGTTGTTATGTAACAGTGTTTGAGTGAGTTGATCCGAGTGTTTTTGTAAAAATGGAAAAAATCAATTTAATACTTTATTTTTAAATTGTAACTTTTAAATAGATTCAAACAGTAGCAGACCTTTAAAGGATTGTTCTGTCAAAATTAAAGGTGTCAAAGTCAATTAAACTTGGAGTAATTGAGAAAAAACAAAAAATGTCTCGTGAACAATTATTTAGAAGATAAAACGCCCAGTACTAATTGGACTGGTAGATAGGAGCATCGCCATTACCAGGAAAAGTGTGTATAGTAACAAGTTAAAAAAAATCAAAAATCGGAAGAAATGTGTTTATTAGGTCGGAAACTTTTCATACCACCCTCGTATTTACTCACTTTATGGATTGCAGTATTTGAAAATCATATTTTATAGTCTTTCGTTCAAAATTTGAGCTCCCCTAAAACTGTAAATTCGGAGTTTGATTAAAAAATTAGTAAAAGACGAAAGAATTAACATTCTTTTTTCATTAGAAAAACGCGACAGAAGTGCAAAGAAACTAAAATATATGAATTAATTACTTATGTTTCTTCATTTCAAACTAGTCCATTTGGCTATCATCACATATTCATTATTACAAGATATAATAACTTTTATTTTTTTTACAAGTTTCTAATTTATTAAAAATTTGTTTAGAAAAGTTTTTTTTACATATTCAAACTTCCAAAACGTTGAATTACAGGTATGATAACAAATAATATGATCTAGAAATCTAAATTAATAAGGAAAAGTTTGTTTGTCTGTTTAGATGTTTGTCAACGCCTCATTTTTGAACGGGTGATAAATTTCTTAGAACTGCGTCAAAAAAAAACATTTAGTGTGTGATTTAGCTCAGTATTTTATGTTGAAAGAGATAAAAATATATTTTACAAGACATATTTTTAAAAAACAGTGGATTTTTTTAAATTTGAATACACCATGAATTTGATCAGCGTAGACGTTGAAAAACTTGGTTTCAAATCTTAACAAACAACTTTGAGCAATGCCAAAGACTCTTAATAGTCTCTATAAAGGTGAGTTTCCTCATATAAAAAGCTTGTAGATGGAAATATTTGTATAATTTCGATGTGAACTCATCATTTATTTTTATTAACTTTGTGTATTATATTCTTCAAAAGTACCCAATTCCCTCTTTTAAAAAGAGGTTTTGTGATTTAAACTGTGTCTCATTTATGGGAATACAAATTCCGCAATCAATTAAATTTTGGGAGTCCTAAAATTACTGAGGTATTTACCAATATATTTTACTGAGATTTTCTCTCCTCTCAAACAAAAGTATGATTCTAAATCACAGAATTTCTTTTTTTTAAACTTTTTTTGTATAAATTACAACATGTACATTTTAAATAGCTAATATTAACCCCTTAAAGAATTGATTTTGTTTTCAAATAAATCTCAATTAGGGGGATTTCTTTTAATCCCCGTAATAAAAATGACTCAATCATTTTTATTTTTTTTAGAAGTAACCAAACCTGACATAATATAAATAAATATGGTAGCCCTGATTCCTGAGAGACAGCAGATCAGCAGTCGATGATTGAATTATTACAGAGGGGTTCAAATAATTAATCAAAGGCGAGAAAGAAGGAAAAACATTGATCATTATGGCAATAACATTGATGACATGTCAGTGATTTTATTTTATTTTTTTATTTAAAGAACGTTTTAATTTAAGTTACCACATTTATCATTAGTGTACTCGTCTAGAAACTTAAAAAAGTTGAACATTATAACCTCAATAATATGTCCTTTTCCATATGAAGAGATTTTGCACTCTAAAATGTGTTTTGTTTTTAGGATTAAAAACATAATTATAATTAAAACTTTGGAAGCACAAAAATTACTACTCTGGTATGTATTTCCTCTCCCTCAACAAAACTCAAGTTGAATCACAGAACCTCCTTATTTTATGAAGGATTTTTTTGAAAATTTATATTTGCAATTTTTTTAATAATTAGAATGTACATTGATCAGGCGTGCTGGATGTTATAAACCTCACATAATCTCGTGTTTAACAACTTTTTGGGGGTACATTTTTTGTATATGTACATATAAATAATATTAAAAAAATGAATTTTTAAATTATCATACATGATATATATAGCAATACCGCTTATGAAAAAATAGGGGGAGGTGAAGGGGTTATGGGGATATGCCACTCTCATCTCATTACGTGATACTACTTATAAAGCCATTATATACGGCTTAATCTCTAAATTATAATTAATTATACAAAAAAATAGAAGAAATTAAAATATTATTTAGTAAATATTGACTAACTATAAGAAATTATATAGTATTAAAGAATATATATAAATAATAACATTAAATGTTTTGTATTTATATTAAAAGGAGTATAAAATGTTTCGTATTTATATTAAAAGGAGTATAAAATGTTTCGTATTTATATTAAAAGGAGTATAAAATGTTTTATATATACCTATATTAGCTGAATTTTGGTATTTAGTAGTAGTAAAGTGATATGTATTTTATTAAGCTCCTCGTTTCTCTCAGTCTGAACTAACCACTGAGGTAATTTGTATCAATATGACTCCATGTAAATTTATTTTCTAAAACTATTTTATTCTACAAAAATTTCTCACTTATTTAATGAAATGTATTTATATAGACATTTTTTTTCAAATGAAGGTAATAAAAAGGTCACTAAGGTAAAGATTATACAAATTTGCATTTTTTTGTTTATCAAGTAAAACATTTATGTATCGCATTATGATACGCTTAAGAAAGAAGAGAGATAGGCTTAGAGCTACAATTTATGTAACTAAATTTATTGTTCTTTTGGATACTTAGATACAAAATTCTCATAAAATATAGTGTATATAAATATTGTTTATCTAAATTTATTATTTAGCTCCGAGAGATTTAATGTAGCGTAAGAATACATATTTAAAAAAAAATGTAAATTTCATAACTTTAGTGCCATTGAACTACCTCTAAATATTTTCCAAATGATTCAAAGGTAGTCAATGATGTTTATAGACTAAAAGAAACGTTTTGAGACTTTATGAACTTCATATTTCGAACATTTAAAACTAAGCTCCACCCTAGTCCACACGTCCCGTGTATCGTGCCTGTACACCTCTAAGTGTATATATGATGTGGTAATCTGCCTTTACATTGCATTGGATGATCTCAATGAAAAACATGTTCAAAAGGAGCTCAGGAAAATATAACTATCAAATCCTCTAATTCTGTAAGTTTCCAAACAACTATGAAAGCTCAAAAGGACTCACATGTCGATCGATAAAGTGGGAAGAAATTAGGTCAAAATAAATCCATTCGCCGATTTAAGTGAGAGATGTCAACAACCATATATTGTCTCGCTACATCAACAGTCTTCACCAACAAGCTGTTAAGAGATTAAGAGGAGAGTTCTTGCACCTTCGATCAAAGGATCACAAGGAGTCGCCCTTCAATCTATTTCCATGAGTGTTATACTTATTTAAATTAATGCCCCTAGTAATAAATACATCTGGGTTACAGGTGATTCGGGGAAGAAAATATCATGTTTCAAGCTATGTTGGGCTACGAAGTGACGGGTTTCGGAGCAGCCCGTGATCTTTTGGGCCAAAATATGAGAATCTATACAATACAATATACTCATTACTCTTGTTAATGTTTAAAAGGTCTTTCAGCGTAGGTTGAGTCGATTTTTCCTTAGATCTCTCCATTTCTTTTGTATGTTCTTTCTTGGAATGTCTCCATAATGTAGACGTATTTCTCTTTTTGATGTGACAACTATTGGAGCATATTTTACATTTCACTGTTTCATTGAGTCCAGCAGTTTCAACTTTCTCATAAAAAAATCTATACGGATAAAAAGAGACGTTTTGATAATGATGAGGGTTCGCTCATATTTTCATATCCTCTTCACCCATCTTAATAGAATTCTACGAATTTTTACTATTAGATGAAATTTTTTGATACTTTGTGTCGTCCAGGAGACAATAAGAGTCCTCGAGATCAATGTACAGTAATTTAAAAATGAAAATACCACTTAACCTTTTAAAATCTTCATAATTTTTCGTCATTTCTGGACGACAGTAACAATTGTTATTCTTGATATTCGAAATTAATGCATGTAACACTTACAAATAATCAATAACCTCATGGCCAGTTTGTTTTTCATAAGGTAAAAAATCCAGGTTGACTTCATTAATTAGCAGTAAATGAATTATTTTACATTAGAATTAAATGTCTTCTGGAAGATTCGGACCATGAGTATTTTGGGCTAGTACAAATGAAATTCGGGAGGATGGCTTTCGGGCCCGAGTATAAACCGAATCCATCTCTAATTTGGACTCGAGGATTTCCTTCACAGACACTTGAGAGTGCTTCTACTATTATAAATATTATTTACGAAGTGTCAGAATCTAAAAACTGGATGATCTCATTTCAATTTCTTCGTTCTCGTCTCTTATGAGGAACAATTTATTGCCACGTAATGTTACCTCAAAACTAAATTTTTAAAATTTCATATTACTCATGTTTTACTTCAAAATATAAGATAATTGTCATTGATTATCTTTAATGGATTTTAAATAAGTTTAGCCAATTAAGACTCTAAATTTGGTTGTAATGTCAAATTTTTAGAGTGAATAAATAATCAATTTTAAAACAAAAAGCATTTATTCTTTAATAAGTTTTAAATTGTCTTGTTAATTCTATGTTCGTTGCACTCATGGGTATTATATGCTATATGTCTGTGTTTTAATGTATTTAGAATATAGTTTACAACTAAGGAAGAAAAAAAAAATCATGTTTCATTTGTTATTTCCATGAATTGCAACATTTCAATTTAAAAAAAATGACATTAATGTATTATACAGTTAAGGAAAAGTAATGAAAATATCGCTCGCTGGTAGACATAAAAACTTTTAAAATTATTTTAGATGAATAAGTTATAATTTATGAATGATGAATATAAATAATGAATGTCAAATAAAAAAAATACTTTAATTTAATTGTGTATACATAGTAAAATAGATATTGGGTTGAAACTTGAAAATAGCCTGTCATTCTTTAATTATCCATTTCACAAGAATCTTAATTATTCTTTTTCTGATACATAGTCAATGCCAAATTGATTCATTCTATTCGCCTGCCATTGACCTCACAGATGGAGAGAAGCTTCTTGTCTCCAAGATTTGCGAGTGTTGCTAATAAAGTTAGGGTCCATGGCTGTCCACTCCTCGTCGACGGATACCTTCATTGCTTCAACATTCGATGACAGATGCTACATGCTCTCCTTAGTATATGTGGGCAGAAAGAAAAGTCGAGGGGATTGACATCCGGAGCCCTCCTTCCCCTCTATGGTCTTGTTATGAACTAGCCTCTTTTTAACATTGAAAGTGGTCTTACGAGCCACTTCCGTTAGTCTGGCCATCTCTGTTCGATTATGATCTGCAGAAAGAAGAGTTGATGCATTAAGTGCCTTGAATCATACGACGATGACATTTCTCGTGCAATTAAAAAAAAAATAGCAAGTCTTGAGTTACTTATGTCTACCTGTAAAATTACAGACAGTTCCTATTTCCTCATTCAAAACCTTTCAAATTAATGTATGTACTACGAGTACTAGTTATTTTCTTATAACTTTGCATATTATTTATGTATTTTAGTTTTTACACGTTATAAAATAATAACAAATATAACATCCCTACTTCTCTTTTTTTCCCCATCTCCTAAGGTACTCAGTAGAACTCAAAATATGTAATTATCCCCAAAATCCAAATCATGTAGCTTATGCATAAAAAACAATTAAGAATATATGATCTAAATCGACTTTAAAATTTTAAATTCTTTATTTATAAAGTCATTGAGGCCAGACAATCTACATTCAACATTTTCCCTACACTAATAAATATAAAGGGACTGTCTCCTTATAGTAATAATTCATTTTATCCTATTAAAATAATGTAACAAGTAGCTGATATTAACAACATTCTTAATTTTGTAATACCGTGTATATTGCTTTCCCCTTGTTCTCTTTAAAAAAAACCATTTCTACTTATATTTGTGCCCGTTGTCGCTTAAAATATATTGTCCTATTTTCTTTTTAATCAACGAGTCTGCTTATAGGTGGACCAGAGTTGTGGGCATCGAGACCACAAGTCCATCTTCCTCCTAAATATATCAATAACCTCTTTATTTAGAAATGAATAATTATTGAGGTTTGAAGATTATAATATGCAAAGTTATAAGAAAATAACTAGTATTCATAGTACATAAATTTAGAAACTTACCTTAAATAATTCCTCCTAAGTATATCAATAATCTCTTTATTTAGAAATGAATAATTGTTGAGGTTTGAACATTATTATAAACAAAGTTATAAGAAAATAACTAGTATTCATAGTACATAAATTTAGAAACTTACCTTAAATAAGCTTTCAATTCATATTAATACAATTTTGAACTTTAACTGCTGCGATGGAGTATCTCTGATGAATTACCTATATGTAAACGTTATAGTATTACAATTACTCCATCTAAATCTATCAAATATTTTTGAAGTCCAAATACAAAATATTCTTCCATCTCTAGGAACGACGAGTATCGAACGTACACATTGAGTTAAAGAAAAACAGAAATAGCAAGTCCGTTGTCCATTGAGCTATGACGATTCATAAGTTCTGATCCTGCAGATTTTTTATTTCTGAGGACAAGATTTGGAATCCCTAAGCAGATAAAAATATAATTTTTAAGTTAATTTTCGTATGTTTTCTTTGTTGGAGAAAGCGCCAGGTTAGCGTGAGCAGGGCTTGGAGGAAAATTAATTGTTTTCAAATTTGATATTTAACAAAATATATTATTTTCACATCTGTAGAAAATTAAATACAAGGCCGTGATTTTTAGAAAATAATGTCTATTTATATTTTTTAAACTACCTATAAGCCCATTTTCTATTTATAATTTTGCTAAAATGATGATTTTTATTATTTCAAAAAATATTCAATTAAAAAAGATTAGATATGTTGTTATGGTTATTTTTAATCATATTGATAAGTAGTTTCATAGAAAATATTTTTTATTTGAGTAACAAATAGAATTGAGACGAATTGGCCTGACGACAGCTCTTTTCATGAGAATCAATCAAAGTTAACTTATTTTTCGTACAGTTTTCCCTATATGAAGAATAACAATAACGTATCAGTGTAAGTAAAACTAATATTTTGAATTTTCTTTAGTTTCCAATACACATATAAATATAACTAATTCATACATAAACCATAGAACAATATCTAAATAAATAAATATATACCTCAAAAAATTTAATTACGGTAAGTATAATTTTCTGAAAGGCATAGTCTTTTTTAGAATCAAACGAAGATATACGCTCCCTTGATGCAAGTTTGCAAATATATAATGATCTTTTCTCACGTCATTGCAATATTTTGATGATGCTTCTATCACATCTTTATCTGCTCTTTTGAGAACTGGAGGACGCATAGGATTTGTTTCTGGAATGAAAAGTTCTTCATTATTAATATTGTTATGAATTTCAGTCCCCTATTCTTAGCTACAATCAATAATTTCCTAATTTTGACTAAAATTAGAATTTAACTCAGGTATTTTAAACACTCTAAGGCACAATTTTGAAGTACTAGCTCATGAAGATCGAATTCTTTTCCATTCAGTTTTTCGAATCTTAGGTATATCATCACAAATCATACTAAGAAGACTATTTCTTGATGAGACAAATAAGCATTCTCTTGTATAAATGGTAAAACATTTTTTTGAACTGTTTATTCTTGAGTGTTAATCAATTTAATTGCTTTAAATATATGCCTTGCCCCATCTTTTACATGTGAATTCTTCTTAATGGTGAAGCACATGGGAGTATAAACAAGTATAGTATCAGACAGACATAGCTATCAGAAGGATTTTCTTCAGAAACACACAGACATAAAATCCTATAGGTAGTAAGCCATCTAGCATGATTTATATTTCCTAGATTTTAAATGCAATATCATCCAAAACATGCCCTTCCGATATAGCCTGATGAAATTGATATAAATATTTTTGAATTTTTATGAATAAAGAGATAACATTAAAACTAGGACTTTTTTCTTGAACATACAAAAGTTTGTTGAGAAGAGTTTGATTTCAACTAGGATTCTTTTATTTTTAACCTCATTTAGCGTAAATCAATTGCACTTATACATCGCAAAATACTCATTACTAAATCCATCTATTGGAAAAATGATGGATTAAAAAAAAAAATAACAAATAGCTACAAGGAAAAGTGATTTACCCGACTTGATTACCAGTCTAAAGCTGTTGAATGGCTGTTTACTTTGATGGAAACATGGATAGGATATACTGTATAGATCATTTGTTTTAGGTTAAGTGTGTCAGTGCTGACTGACAGTAACTTTGAGGGCCTCGGTGTTTGGAATGATGGAAAGAAAAGGCCTTCCCCTCGACATGCACTCAAAATGTTTAGTTGAGGGAGCTGACATCAAGGCTGTAGAGTGACAAAAGCGGCAACATAAAAGTTAAAAGAACTGAAGAGACTCTTTAAAAAGAGTATTGCAGCGGAAAAAATAGATATCTTTTATTGTTGGTGTCAAAAAAGGTCTGATTACCCTCAAAAGGCTCTTTCCGTCCACTTTTTTGATAGCGCTCAGGACTTTCTGGTGTGAAATTCCGAGATCTCTGCATGGGCCCTCGCGGATTTGAGGGGATTGACTTGGGCTGCTTTCTTTAACTCCTCCGGGTACACTTTGGCCTTTTTGAAAGAGTCATTCTTCCTCTCCAACGTTTCAGACTTACTGACGGCGTATAGGTGGTCATGGAGACGTCCAACTGCTTGAAGTGTGCGAATGGGAATTCGTCTATCACGTTCAAATGTCATTTTCTCGACTGGTGCGTAAGCTAGATAGCTCAGACTTGTTTTGCTTTGTAACTAATTGTTTATTCATAATATCGAAATATGAACTAATTTCAATTACTCAACCTTAATTAATTATTAAATTAGTAAGTGTTCAGATTTCAATGGACAACCCGGTATTGCGCTTTTATATTAGTTGCATCAACTTTTCAATTATTTAGAGAGGGAGGTTTCTTTGTCCTGATGTTGATTGAATAAGTTACTGAACATTATAATAACTTGCCCATAACTTTAAGATAAACACGAAATGTGATCGGTTGTTTCCGTTATAAAGTGTATCTATGTCTCTGGCGATTTTACAACTTATTGTTATATGTAATCTCTTAGACCTTTATCAGAATAAAGATTTCAGATTTGGAAAATATAAATTAGCGTTGAAGTTGCAACTACAAAAGGTTAGCATTAGTATAAGGTGCTATTTTGACAACTTTACTAATAGTTGTTCATCCTACAAAATAAAAATAAATTTAACATATGACTTTTTATGTCATTAAATGTAATTTTACAAAAATAAAAAAACATTAATCTTTTAGTCAGCTTTAAATTATGTTATTTATAATTGAAGTAGTTGATGTAGATGATGCTAATTATCAATACTATCATAATGACACTTGATAAATCTACATCTACTCATCTCAATTCAAATCTTATTTACAAGGATTAATATAAATTATTATAAATCATTTAGAGCACTTTGACTATAAGATCAAAAGAAGATACACATGAATGCCTTTAAATTCTTTTTTTTATGTGAATTTGAATATTAATAAAGTTTGGAGTGTTTGAAAATTTCAAAACACATTAATTTTATGGCAATTTATTTTTTAAAAGTCCCTTTCTACATAGATAAGAAAGTAATAATAAGACGGAGGCCCCTTTTGAGCGTTGATTAATCAAATTAGTTTCTGTTAATATGTGAAAAATTTCTAACTATTTGCAAATAATAATTCTATTGTCGGGATGAATTGCATAGTTACCAAATAATTTTGACTCTTTTCAGTGTATTTTTAAAGGAAACGTTACGAGATGAACTAAAGAGTATGCATACAGAGTATTTTTACTTAATGACGATAACCTATCTTGTAGACAGGTATTTACAATAACAAAATCCTGAATTACGATAGATTATAATAGTCAACAAATTTTTACACTTTGGATTGGGATTTTAAATATTTTTTTACTGAGTGCTTTTACATCCAAAAAAAGGAAAATAACATTTATTTTTCAAAGTTTTTGTTTTGTAGTCTAGAGAGACCAACATTTTAAATACTATCAATAATCCTTGATAACTTAATAAAGATACACTAATATTTTTTCAGGAAACTAATATTCAATACAAAAGGAAACACAAAAATATTGCAATAAAATGATATTTTTATTCAATATAATCTTTTTTTAGCTCAATAAACTTTTAAAAAAATCGCTAAACACTCCTTTGTTATTTCTTCATGACCCTTTTTTTGTTCGAGTGTGAGAAAATGCGACATTCTCATTGTACGCAACCTTCTTAAGTACAATTTTTTAGATTCTATGTGATATACTACCCTATAATTTCTGCTCTCGGGAACTTTCAGTAAATGATGCATCAACGCCGCTTTGTGGATTTTCCTCATAATTTCTTGAGTCGTCACCTTATTTATACGACCAATGTAATGGCTCTTCTTGGTAAATATTATAGCGTCATTTTAAATCAGATAGCCAAAATTTTACTATTGTAAACAAAGGAGTAGACTCACCAATGGTAGAATTCAATTCTACTTTTATATTGGTAGTGCTGAGGTCTTTAAAATAAAAGTATTGTATCATATAACGATGATTATTTTTTTCCATTTTCACAAGTTGTCTGACAACATTCACTTTTGATGGTTGTCATACAAGTATTAAACGCCGTCAAACTTGAAAAGTATGATTTATGGATTGTGTACTTTCTAATTCAGTATTTTTAAACAAGAACAGCAATTGCATAGTTATGCCGTGCACTTTTTGGACCTTTCTCGTAATTATCATACTTATCTCATCCCTATTTGATGCAAAACATGATTAGCTTGAAAAATATATTAATTTCATTATAATTTTTGATACATACCTACTTGATTAAATGCAAATACACATGTTTGTTTTTCGACATCATGTTTTTAATAAATAAATGTATTTTTTCTTTTTGGATTTTAAAAGCTATTTGATGAAATTTCTTTTATTCTATTTAGGAAAATTTGTCCATTTTATTAAATGTGGTCACTTTTGATCAGTGTGCAGTCTGTTACGTCATTGAAAACACTTTATAAAGTTTTAAATATTCAATATTGAAGGCAATTTCTCATGATTAAACAATTTGCTCTTATTCTATGAATACTTCTACAACTTTTTAAAATATTACCTACGGCTATGCCAAAATTATAAAATTAAATAGAAAAATGAGTTTGTAAAAATATATTTTTTTAAACTTTTTCCAATTCTTGAAGAGAGAAAATCAAAGTATGAACTAATCACAAGTATGTGTGCTCATGATAAATGGAAATTAGCACAAAAGTTGGCCTCAAAGTAGAATTGAGGATCGATATCGGAGTAACTCTTTCAAATGTCCTTGCTAAAGGGTGTTTGTGTTTATTCTCTTCTTCTTATAGCTGCTAAAACATCATGACTGCTAAGTTGCTCTTTTGACAAACATTCTTCAAAAAGTCAGGGGTACCACATAAATTTTATTTTCCTTTTTTTTTTTGCATACTGAGAAGTCATATTTTATGCAATTCTATTTTTTCTTTATCGACATTTTACCTGGGCATGTAAGTCTTCCATTATCTTTTACCACTTCTGGCCATTCCATTATTTTTGCATCTTCATTGTTATTTCACAGTTTTAATTTATTGCTTTTCACGATAAATTTTTATTCAGACATTTAATGGCATTATCATTTTAATCAAAGTAGGAGTATAAATTTGTCTCAATATGTATTTTGTTTAAATAAAGAGGAAAATTCATGAAAGATTACAAATGCTTTTTAAAAGCAAACAATGAAATTATTCGAGATGTGAATGTTTAATGTATTTTCTTAATTAATCTAAAGAATAATCAACAAAGTAACACGCAATTTTGTTTCTCCTACTTCTTTTTTTTGACCAGCAACGGGCGATTTTTAGAGAAAAATCAAGTTGTAACTTATATTTGGAATCGAACAAAAATAATATTGTAATGAATGCCCTTGGGAGTTATACTTTTTTTTTTTTTTTTGCTTGATTTATTAGTTTATGTTATCAGAAGAATATAAATTATTAAAGCAAAGTTTATTGTTTTTTCTGTCAACCTCTCATTTTTTATTATCTGCTTTATAACATGTAGAATGACTATTGGAAAATATATATTAATTTTGAATTTTGTGGAGATGTATGGTTTAAAACTAATTTGTTGGTCTAAAAATATAAATTTTAGTATTTGAATTTCAGAGTTGGACTCGAGGCTTGACTTGGAATCATGTCCGTATTTTGAAGATTGTTAACTCAACTTTTTCACTCCTTCAAAGATTTGAAACCTGACTTGGAATTGAAAATTTAAACACGCAACTTGACTTGTACTCAAAATTCATTTCAATTTTTCCACTAGGAATAAGGTAGTCTTTAAAATATATTTTATTTTCTGAGGATTCGATGAAATATTCAAGGATAAGACATGCCAACAAAAACGTGATACTCGTCTTAAACTTTTAGAATAAAGTTCCAACCGTTTTATTTACTCTTTTCTATTATGCAAATTTTTATAAGTTAGGATTCATTTTTTATAAATCAATTTATAATGTGATTATTTTATAAAATTATCGTATATCATTATATAAATTTGAATAAAATTACATATATTTAAATAAAATTATTCTTTGCTGGCTTAAATGAAGATACTTTCACAAATCTTTTGCAACATTTACAAAGTGCGACAGGGAAATTTTCTGTGTCATTACAATTAATTTTTTGGCGCTAATTATCAAAAACTACAATCAATTTACCCATTTTTTTAAAAGTATAAGATCTTTGATACTACTCCAAAAAATACATGTCATATTTTAAATATGGAACAATGTACAAAGTATTTGCCTGAAACATAAATTATATGTTATTGTATTTGCAATTGACTCCAACTTTTTTTACTTTTTCTAAGCATCAAACGTGCATTATATGATGTTTTTTGATAAATATATCCAGCGGCTACAAAAATACTATATTTTTTTATTTGTCAACTCTGTCCTCAATATTTTTTTATTTTTAAAGAGAAAACAATAAGTATAAAATAATTACAAGTGTTTGAAAAACGAGTAGTAATTCGGAGGCTTTTTTGTGAAGTTATAATTGAAAGTCCTTGTTGAACTCGGAGTAGAATTTATGGTCAACATAAATTGTAGGTAATTCCTAACTATATCACTGCTAGATACCAATTGGGGTTTTGAAATTTGTAACTTCATCACATAGCTTCTGGGAGCTAATGTAGTGAAACATCACGATAGATAAGCTGCTCTCCTTTCAAACATTTTTCAAGTTGTTACGATTGATGACGTTTATTTTCCATTACTTTTTTTAGCATGCCGATATTATTTATAATTATAACATTTTAAACCGAGAGATTTTATGAAGCTTATATTATGAAATAATTAATTCAGGATTTCTAGGAAATTTCTTGTATGTGTAAGACCCCGAGAAGTTACTTTTCAGACTAATATTTTATAATTAAAAAAAGCTCCATATTAATTGAAGTACAATAATTATTTCATTTTGAAACATTCTAATAATTTTGGATTTTATAAATTGATAAATATTCTTAAAATAGATAATGAAATATATATTTGTTGAGTTTTGTCAGACATTATTTAAGACTGAAGACTGAGGTTTAGTCCAGTTCAGTCATGCTTATAAGTTATAAAACTTATAAAGTTTGGTCATTTATTATGCTATTCAACTATATATATTTTTTTTAAATCAGTTCTAGTACGGACACTCCGAAGAACTGGTAGGACCGGTCTTAAAACTAGACTGGACTGAATGAATAAGGACTTAACACACGACAATATATTTGTAAAATTAAATTTTTTTTAAAATATAAAAAGTATTATAATTTTTCTAATTTATTTCATAAATTAAAAATACTTATAAAGATATTTAGAGATGTTCATTTTTAACTCTGCCTAAGAACAAAGCAATAGTTGTTTTTGAATAATTTTATCATTAAAATATCTAATGGCCCCAGTTGACAAATAATTTAGTATTTGATTGTTATAATGACCTGTTGAGGGGTCATTATTTGTTAATAGAATAAGCATACTTATAAGCTCATCTCTATGCGTGGTGTGCATTATTTATTAGTGAAATAGTGTGCAAGAGATTATTATAATTGTTTGTTCTACTTCCCCCTTTGTTTTTACCTATAGTTATTAAGTTAAACATAGGTTTTATATTTCCTCAGTTTAACATTACATTTTGCAATTATATATATATACAAACAGGGCTAGGTTCTTTTGTTTTAAGTTGTTGTTTATTTACTCAGGATCTTTTGCAATAAAGCCATTTTGGCTCATCAATATTTCACCATAATATATCAATAAATGAAATTTATAATTTGTTATTGTTTTTCGTTATGACTATAAAAACCAATGAATATCTTTTATGAAGCAAGATCATTAATTTCCACTTCGTTATGATCCATAATGTATCAGAAGAAGATACGTTTCGATTATAGTTAAGGAAACCACTGAGAGGTTTCGTGGAGCAGAGGTTCTGTAATAACTAATTGGCAGCCTCCTCTTATTCTGATATATACTGGATCAGAATAACGATGTTATCATATTATTGCCTTACATAAAGCTTGTTTGTAATAATAATCCATCATGTCGAATGATTATTATTGATAGCGGAGACTGTAAAAGTGATTAGCACAACACTCATTCGAATCCCTGTCATTTTTTTATTGGCATACTATTAATTATATAAGCTATTTTGTTTCTGGTTGGAACTCATTACATAGTGATATTTAATAGTATATTTTGAACTTTTGGGTCATAATACCATAATTATTTCAACAAAACCCACAATTACCTGTTTTTTATATAAAAGAACATAACATATTTTGATAACTAAATATTAGAACGTAGAATTCTCGGTGTGAAATGGTTTGACGAAAAATAGTTGATGTCAAAATTATATCACACACAGAAAAACCTCAAATATAATATAAATTGCTCCAAAGTGCCCATTAAAAGCTTAAAAAAATTTACAAAAGTTCAAATATACAGGGTGCGTGGACAAAATCTGCCACATTTTAAAGACGACATTTATCTATCAGTTGATGTCTGATCCGTCTGTTTCTGGTGTTAAAAATTTTCCTGGGGCATAGGCCTCAGTTATTATGTAGCATTTGTAGCGATAGCATCATTTTAAGTGCCCAAAATAGTCATTATGTTCAATGAGAGAGATCGTAGGTGCGCTGTTATTCAGATTATGCTTAGTGATCACATGAAATTTAGCAATGCTGACATCTCTGGCCTTCTGTCAATGCCAGTTAGAACGGTCAGAAGTCTCAGGAAGCAGCTGGAGGAGTCATCGGATCCGATGGACGTTGTTGACAGGAAGAAGAAGGAGGACAAGAGTACCAGGATTGTCAAAGCTAATTTCAATATTATTTTTCCTAATTTGCTACTAATATAAAAAAAAGTAATGTTCTATTATTAAGCCATTTCATTGTTCGTTTTGATATGAATAGGTTTATTCGTATACCAGAACAATATATTCAAATTTCTATTTTTTCGTTAATGTAATATTTTACACCCTGCGATTTATAAAAAGGCTTCTTAATTCTTTCAATCTACATTTTATCACCAATACTTTTCAAAAGGGAATGCTTACATAAAAACTTAAAACAAATATTATTCCTAAACCAAAACATAAATTGAAAATAAGTGAAACATAAATATAAACACACAACATATTGAAAATAAGTTAAACATAAATATAAACACACAACATATTGAAAATAAGACCCTATTTTAAAGTAAAAGTAAACGCACATAATGTCCTTTCCGATTACTGTTAAACTCACAAAATTTCTAAAAACATCCCCAAAACGACCAATGGCAATAATTCTATTAATGCAAGATAAAATGTATATTTTATTCCTTTGCAGATCTTGGTGAACCCATTTACGTCTTTTTACGCATTCAAGGGCAACACATCTCGTTTTTAGATGGTACATGAGATTTTGGTCCTTCTCCACACAACCTGCACTTCCAAGCCTATCCTCTTTTGATTTTTCTTCAATGGAAAATGACCATCACAAAACTTAAAACCTTCTTCTCTCTTTATATTTTTTCTATTCCTCACAGAGATAAGGACATTGTTTGCTGACAACTTGACTCACCACGCCACACTATCCACAATACATAATTAATTTTGTTTCCTGTTTCAGTTATTACTGTGACACATGGGACTTCCAATGTCGATTTTTAAGTACTTCTACATCCCATTTTATCTGGTGCATCCACATATTCATTGATCGTATTATTGTTATGGCGTTTTACCCTCGACATGCTTACAGAACCTTTCAATCTACCAATATCCTTTCTTGCTGTCTGGTAAAGGCTCCTCTTTTTTTTTAACAGACAATATATGGCAGCCATAATATCAGTACGAAAAACCACCAGACAACATGAATGCATATCCATCCCAAGAAGAGCTTGCAATGCTTGAAAAATTCCTTTTAACTCGCCTGAAACACAGTGTTATACCACCTTAAATTTCCATAGCTGTCAAGAGTAGATTCGTCACAATACGAAATACACAGGCCATACCTAACCTTATTTTCAATTTTTGATCCATCACTCAACATTACTAATATCTACTACATTATGGATTATGCTTTGCTTAGAAAAACATACCTCTGAATAAATATTTTGTTATAAAAGCATATAAATATGCCAAAGAGCAGGGGCGTCCGCAGAATTATATATATATATATGTATTACGGGTAATGTGGAAAATCGGAAATTTTGCAAAATTATTTTTGAATCAATGTCAACAAATTTATTTTCATTATATGAGAAGTCTCACCTTGTGTTTGTTGATGCTCTATCTGGTTATTGAGATAAGGAGTAAAAAAAAAGGATCTTTATACTGATCAAATTATTGAAACGTTTTCTAGGTGGTTCAGAAATTTTGGATATCCAGATAATTTAAAATCGGATCAGGGTAGTGTTTATTCATGTAAGAAATTTAAAGAATTTCTTCAAAAAAAAAAGGAATTATTTGGTTAACTTTGAGCCTGTATTATCCTTAAAGCAATTGTACGGCAGAATCAGCTGTGAAAAATATGAAGAGTTTACTTGATAAGTTCAACACTCAAAAAATCAACGCAGATGAATTACGTGACGGATTTCTAGGATATCGTAATACACCTCGTCAGTGTGGGTATTCTCAAAATCAAATAGTTTATAGCAAGAATTTCAGATCCCATATTCCTACTTTCAATTATAATGAGATGAAACAATTAGACAATCGTGATGTAGTGGAAGCAATGCAATTAAAGAGAGAGAGATAAAAAAAAATATTAAAATAAAAACTCTAGGTGTTTACCTGTTCTAGAGTCTGGGAAGATTCAAAAAAGTGGAACGATATTGGAAAAATTATTAAAACAAATAATATAACTTATCTTTTTTGTGTCGATAATGGGAGAATTTATTCGAGGAATAGAAAGGTTCTAAGTTTGTTTGTGGTGGAGAAGAGGAAAAGGAAGACAGTAAAGGATGGTTTGAAAATACTGTTAGAAAAATAAAATTGAGAAACAACCCGAAGAAACGGATCATTTTTTGTATATAGTATATGATTGTTCGAGAAAAGGGGATTGCTATATATTGATGTAGTTCATACTTGTAGATATTGTTTTGTTAATATGTATACCTATGTTATGTATATATATATGTCATACAAGATGATGGTGTAAAGGAATACTAAAGTGTGCAGTTTTAATATAAACCACGATGGAGCAAGGTGTATGAGTCTTACTCTTAAGGATTATATTAGAGAGTAATATTCTTTATTAACCAATTAAACCAAATCTTTATTTATTAAGCTGTTCTGTATCTACCGCAAATATATCCATAATATGGTAAAATATAATATTCACATTTTTCTAGAATTTCGATATAGTACAATTTTAGCAATAACATCATTCTTGGCAAATGTTTTTGTTGTAATAGTTTCTACGCAATTAAGAGACTCGCATGCCAATTGTTTAGAATAATAAAAGTATGTTTAAAAAAATAAAATATATTTTTTTATATTCATAAATATAATGAAGTTTCCTTTCATAGAATCTACATAATTATGTTTGAATGATGAGAGAACATTCATTCAAACTTGAATTAGTGGATAAATTACTTCATATATGCTCAAGGTAAGAACTTCATAAATTTGTGAGCATTTTAATGTTTTTCTTAACTACATTATCTTAAATAAATTATCCATGAACTTTGTTGTTTTCTTAAATGCATATGATTAATTGTCTTTAAGCTGAGTTTTTGCACATAAAAGTGTCTTTTTCTTATTTTGTTTATTTCCTTAATTAAGTAAAGCCTTTATTTACTATCTTAATTTGATTATTTTCATTTATATTAATATTTATTAAAACAGTGATAAAGAAACAATTCCATTTTGTAGAATTCATCTATTTCACTCTCATAGAAGAATACAATATATAGATAGCATTAGGAAACAAAACAATCTTATAGGTAGTGATGAAAGTATTTTGATCATGTTTAAAAAAATAAACCAAAAATCCACATTAACGTGGTAATCCTGACAATTTAAAGAATAGTTTTCTTGGAGAGCAGCTAATTTGCCATGATGTTTTATTAGTACAAGAAGAATCCGTTTTTTCTTTTGTCTATTTTGAAGACAATAATAAAATTTATATGAAATATAAAACCGATTAGTTCGAATATTATTAAATAGTATCAACGATTCTAATGTAAATATTTATGGGGGCATTACTTGTCGCAAATATCATCCTGATTCAAATGGCTTACCTTTTAGTTTTAAAAAAAAATACCTCAACCCTTTCGGTTGCAGAGGAGACGTACGACGGTCATTAAACTACAACAGTTTCACATATCTTTACAGAGCCTCTAAGGAAAATACCAAAAAAAGTTCAAGTCCTTGAGTTGTGTAAATAACGAGGGCTCTTGATGCCCAGCGAAGCTGTGAGTAATGAATCTGCTTTTAGCCTGTTGTTCACTTGCATAAATCATGGGCCCCGGGTATATTGGTCCTTGATATTCTGGATAGTAGTGGAGAAGGGGGGTTGATCCCTCTTGAGAACAAGTGGTTAACTTGCGTAACCATAGACCGGTATGTATTTTAATATATTAGAAAGAATACTTGCTACTCAGGATAGTTGTGGTGATAGGCTTTGATCCTCCTTGGGTACCAGTTTTTACCTGCACAACTTGTTTAACTAGATTATCCAATTGCAAACGTAAAATTACCACTGTATTGGAAATTTAAAAGATTTCCTGGACATTTTGCACATTGTCTGCTCTAACAGGCATTGTGCCGATTTTCCAAATTGCCAAAAATTTATATTAAATCAATCAATCATATTATTATGCTAAACAATTACGACAAAATAAAAATAAAAACTAAGATGAAAGAATCACATAGGTAAGCCATAGAACACAAAAATGACAATTAAAACCTTCAACTGTAGTAGGTTTTGCTTTAAAAACATTTTTTTAAATCACGTTTTATCTGTATAATTTCCATTCAAAGCCGAATTTTGAAGTGATTTAACTATATTAATGAAAATTAAAAGAAATTAAAAATGATAAAAAACATTCTAATACTTCAAAAGATAAATTATTTTTAAAGTATTCTGTAGCGCAGTTCCTACAAAATGTGTCTAATCATACAAAAAGCAAGTAAAATGAAGGATCATATTTAGAAACTAATATTATTTACAAATGTATTTCCAACCCATTATGAAGTAGCTAAACCTAAAGAATAAACAACAGGTTGCACTGTATATAATGGAACCTGATTTACATCATATACTTATAAAATATATATAGAAAAGATAAAGGATTAAAATATTTATGGAGGGCTGTATAAAATAAATGGAATCTCGGAGGCGTTTAATTCCACGCATATCAACAAGAAATAAAAGAAAGAATTTTATATAAAATTTAAAATATGAGTGTGAATTCAAATGAGGTTTAACAACGAGCTATCTCATTAAATCATATTATCATTTTTTTTCTCAAGCTGTTATTTTTATGTCATTCTTAGTGTCTAAGTTTTGAGTGAGTTGCTACGTATGTGAGTGCTCATGAAAACCGGAGACTATCACCAGGGATTGCTTAGAAAGTTGTGAAATCTCCTAAATTATTTACAAATTTCACTTTTTTCGAATAATAAATCCGGTGAATTCCATTTACTACCACTATTATTCAACAAATAAGCAATAAAAAAGGGTTGCGTGAAATGTTCCAAAATTAAATATAATTAAGTAGATTAGAAAACGAAAATGTCCATTAATAAAAAATTTTAAATGAAAAATATTTAAACTAGGCTAATCTTTTCTCAGCTAAAAATACTAATTATTTTAATTACAATCTGTCAAGTAATTGACTTAATTATATTTTATTTTGGAACAATTTCATGCAACTTTACATTGCATATTTATTCAATATTAAAATTAAAAAATTAAAAACGTAAACTAAAAAAAAATTACTATGTTTTTAAGTTGTAATATAAAGTTTAGTATTTACTTGTAGCTATATTATACAGTAATTGAGAAATATATTAGCTTTCATATGTAACTTCTTCATTTTACAGGAATTTGTATCATTAGACATATTTTGTATAAACTTTATTCAAGACAACTTAATAAATATATCATTTTTGAATGCTGTAAGGTTTTAGTAATTGTTATTTATTTGGTATTAATTTGATGTTTCATAAAATTATGAAATTTACCATTTCAAAAGCTGTGCCCAAGTCCTTAACATTGACTAACATAGTTTAAACTTTATATTTCTTAATTTTGTACCAAAAGAATCTTTTTTGGGCTTTGTTCCGTCAATATTTCGA
This sequence comes from Lepeophtheirus salmonis, assembly GCF_016086655.4. Classification (NCBI taxonomy): domain Eukaryota; kingdom Metazoa; phylum Arthropoda; class Copepoda; order Siphonostomatoida; family Caligidae; genus Lepeophtheirus; species Lepeophtheirus salmonis. The sequence goes on along the minus strand of NC_052138.2, from coordinate 23,749,863 downwards.
AAAAAAAAAACATTTTTAACTATAAGACTTAGGTACGAGGGTCGTTTAAAAAGTCTGTGCAAGAATAAAAACTCCTAAATTGTTTGAGTAAATCTTTTTATCTTTGAACATAGTCTCCTTTTAGGCAGATTTACTTTGTCCAACGCTGCTCTAATTTGTTGATCCCTTCTGAATAATAGGATTTGACCAAGTCTGAAAAATAAACATTCGTTTCTGCAATCACCTCCTCGTTTGAATGAAATCATTTCCCTAACAGCCATTTCATCAAATTGGGGAACAAATAGTAGTCTGAGGGAGCCAAGTCTGGAGAATAGGGAGATGTGAAACGAGTTGAACCCGTATTAATTTTGCAACCATTTTTTAAGAGATGGTGCATTGTCATGATGGAAAAGGCCTTTTTTTGTTGGGCAAATCGTGGGCTTTTTTCTCACACCTTGGTTTTCAAACGGTACAATAACAATGAATAATATGTACTTGTAATAGTTTTACCCTATTCTAGAGAGTTTTATCTATGATTCTAATCTACTTGCAGAGTCTCCATAATGTTTATTCAGCTGTCTTTTTTAGTCTCTTGTGGCATTTTGTCTTTCATTGAGTAAAGAATCGTCGACATAATGAGTAATCCTTCCAGCTCTTAAGCATGGAAGTCAAATATGAGGTTAAACGTCTTCTGGAGGAGAACTATATAAATGCTTTTCATGAAAGTTAAATTAAAATGGGCCTAATAAGGAATACTACAAAGTAATAATAAGGATATTTGAGAACATAATATTTTTGAACTTAGAATACTTAACAAATATATTACAAACAGAAACATCTAAAGATGCAAGGCTAAATGGCAAATTGAACCTAGAATGAACAATTTTTCTCCTATTTATAAAGATGCAGCTATGTTCAATGATGTTACTGTCGTGGCAATACAGTTATCAGAGCAAACAATTGCTATAAGCTAAATTATAAATTATTTCCAGTTTAGCCAGTTACATCTTAAAATATAGTATATCTTTATTCTTTTTTATACATAGTTTATAACATTACTAGCAATGATTTAGCCGGTATTGCTCGGGCGAACATTTGGGTATTCTTACAGCCATTACATTATAACCCACGAATACTATATTGAATGTATTATTATTAATTTAAAAAAAGAATTGTTATCAACTTATAATAAATACTAACATATGTGCATGAAAAATTAGTCTAGACGAAAATTCCATCTTTTATTTTATAAAAAATTGCAAAAATGAAATTTGCAAAGAACATAGCAAAAAACTGTTTGCCCAAACTTAAGTAGTTAATAAAATTTATTGGTATTAAAAAGAAAAAAAAGATTTTTTTTTCGTACTTACAAAATCAAAAAAGTTATAGATATAATATTTTCGAAAAAATATACCTTGTTAACTGGTTCATTTTGCAAATATTGCAATAATTATTTTATAAAATGTTCTGGGTATTTAAAATACAATGCCTTGTTAATTTTATTGATTTTTTTGTCCAAAATGCCTCGTAATGTGGTATTTCTGCTATAAAATTGAAAATTGACGGTATATGAAAATAAGAAATAAATTGAAGTTTGATAAAAATATGAAGAAAAATCATGAAAATTGTAAAGTTATATATAAATTTCGAGGCTTATAATATCTCAGTTGGTGAAGTTGGTTTCATTACACCCACTCTGATATTAAGTATAAAATACTATAACTTTTTTGATTTATCTACTCATCATGATATCTTAACTTTAAATCATTATACATACATATCTTCGAAAATGCATTGCTGTTTACCAATGTCATAAATAACTTTTTTATTATTCTTCAAATTATAAGTTACACCTGAGTAATTAATAGTTATTGCCATGCCAATCTATGTACAAGGAAACATTTCATAAAATAATTTGAAACCATTTGGATTTTTTCCTTTTTCCTTCGTAAACTGTTCACGCTCATCACTTAAAAACCTAATATTGAAAGGCACTGCTTTGGCTTAAAAAAAGTAGAAAGATACTTGAATCAAGTCAAAAGATCATACTTAACTAATTAAAAGATTACTTACAACAAATAGTTTTCGAAACAGTAGCTCCATCCGTTGGAGCAAACTTGGAGCCACAAAGCCCATGTGCGCCAATCGTTGGTATAGGTGCACTATTGGTTTTTTTTGACGCACCTGGAATCATGACACAGTCAAATCCAAACTCTTTAATACCACTTATACCATAACCACAGCAGGACGTTCTTACAATAGCTAATCCACTTGCACCATTTTTATCCCCTGATGTTTCAAAATCCCCATCTCCTGTAGCAGACCAACATATTTGGCAATTACTCCTTTCTCTTCTCACGCAGATTCTTTGATCTTGATCGTTGAGATGTTGACCCCCATCAAAATTAAATGTTTTAACAGTACCTGTTTTACTTCCAAAGAAATATTGTGTACAACCATCTGGAGCAAGGTTATCGAAATCACAGCTGTACTGGGTTATTTTAATTCTCCATGTTTGTCGTACATTAGCACTCACGGAATTAAATACTAAATCATTGCACGCTTCCGCACTATCAACATACACTTAAATCAACAATAGTTGAACTGACTTAACAAGATATATATTTACTGTGTTCGCCATTATTCATTCCACATATGACGGGAGGAGTGGATCCTCCTGGGTTAGTAACGCTAAAAGTATCCATCAAACACCTTTGTTCATCTGTTAGATCTTTACCAGCTGGGGTTTTGGCCGTCGAATCGGTGGCTGTCGCTGGACCACTTAGTGTGAATGTACTAAAATCTAATCTAAGTTGACATATATTGTCACTGCAAGGACATATAGTGAGTATACATCGACCATCTTGTGATGCAGCAGGACTGCTGAAATAAGTGCAATTTTCAATAGATCTTTGACCACATCCTAAAGCGACTGTAAAAAAATGATCCATTTTAATTTTAAGCTTGTAACAGAAAGGCCCCATACTTACAAATGCAACATACACCGTAACCAGACGCACAATTTCCAGAAGAGGAACCCCCTCGGCTTGAACATTCTTCTGAGGTGTAACAAGTTCCATTCGTGTTATCCGCAGTGGAACACGGATCGTTGCTGAATCTGAAAGTTACTATTTTCACCCGGTGATTGAATAATAATAATAATAGGTACGATACCTGACGACCGAGAAAATCCCCACTAAAATCAAATGTAAAATGATGAATCAATACTTCACGCTCAATATTTATAAATGTACATACAAGCTTTTTTATCTTTTTTTACAAGATCAATGTCTTCGAACCCATAAGATGATAAGGAACATGACATACTAACCAATCCTAGAGTTATAATTAAGCTATTTGTTTTTACTAGGAGTTTCATAGTTTGTTATTGCCTTGGAAGTACTTACTATTACCTGTGTAATAATTTGAGGTCTTTTAATAGGAAAATGATATCAAGTTGCTTAGTACATAATTTTTACTTGATTGATACTTTTATGTTAATAATTGTACTAAGCATAAAAAAATATTAACAAAAATTATTTGAAGACTGTTGGAAATGCATTCTGGATTTCATGACTTAGTTGATGCACTTTTTTAATATTATTAAACCGGAATCATAAAACTGAATGAGGTTAAATGTAAAAAAATCTTGTTCATTGGTCATAAAATATTTCAATTGGTTTTTATCATAAAAGTTTTCTTAACTTGTACAAACTGAAAAGCAGAGTTAATTCTTTTTGAAATTTCTTTGGAACAAGAAGTATTCTATACCTGTAAAAAGTATGCAGTTTATAAGAACTCTAACAGCATCCATTCTACAAGCATCATTGATCATAGTAGCTAGTGACCTCAAAGATAATATCACTGCGGAGAAAGATGGAAAAGGTAGAATATACAAAATTTCCATGATTATAATATTTTTCATTGTAATTTTCTTAAGTTTTCAGTCTTTTTACAATTGTGCAATTTATAAATTCGCCATGTAGAAGTAATATGGCTTTAAGTGGGTAAGAATATCATTTTATTATCCCTATAATAACACTAGACTACAATGCTTTTTCATATGACGTCAGCATTGTTATTGTTGGTCATTTTGGCAGCCTAAATAATCAAATTTTATAACAATGAAAACCATTTATTTTTTATAAAATGGGGGAAAATATTACAATATTGGATGTCAAAGTAGTTTAAGCTCCATCGAAAATATATCACCTTATTGTATGGTATATCTGACACTAAAATATGTTAAAGTATGTTATTACATCGTTGTGCATTATTATTTCTATATTGTAGATAGAAGTTAATTATTCTAATGGAAAAAATTAGGTATTTTTCTTTGATTAGACAACTTTTCTCGTCTCAAATCGATTAAAAATAAAAATTTAGACTTATAATAGGGATTTTAAGTAAATATTACAGTGATTTAGTCAAACTATCAGTGTTTATCACTGGCATAAAGTAGTATAGTAGCAGGTGTTAAGTCTTTTTTAATTCCTAAAAACATTTGATCACGATTAATTGTTAACTGTATTTGTTATATGTCGTACAAATATCAACTTTGAGCCCCAAGATTGTGCCGTCTTTAACTATGATGCAATTTATGATGTTATTGAAAAAACTCTATACATGGATCATGCCCACTTTTTTTTGACCAACAACGTGCAAATTACTTTTTTTTTTTCTATTTGTAGAATAGTTAAAAATTGAAAGAGGGAATTAAATTTAAACAATTATCTAAGGAATTTCATAGTTTTGATAACATAAAATATATTGATCAACCTTATTTAAAAAAAAAAAAAATCATAAGACAATTGTTTAAATGGAATTCTATATTTTTTGTAGTATCAAAAATGAGCCATCCACAGAATAAGAAACAAATTTTGCTTTATTAATAAATACATTACAGAACAATCAATACTGGATTTCGTAACGGAACTTGTTTTACAACTGAAGAATGTGGAGAAAAACAAGGATCTGCATCTGGGACATGCGCTGGAGGGTAAAAAGTTGTTTATTTAATTGTTATTTTTATACCAATCTGCAGTTGTACAAAAATATATTTTAATAAAGTGTGAGTAAAATAATAATTTTTGTTGACAATCACTCTTTCTCGAAATTTTATATTAATAGCGGTTGTAGCCGGTATTGATAAGATTGATTTTTTTCTATTCATTCGAGAATTAGGTTTTTCTGTAACTCAAATTTATAAAATTGTTTAATTCTTTTTCAAATATTTTTATCACCGGAACTTTTGAGTATACTTCTAAAACATCCTTCAAAACACAAACAATTGTTTGCTGCTGTAAAAATTTATTTCATTAGCATTATTTACCAATAAATATAGCCTAGATGACATAATGTTGTATTTGATTAGCTGCAAGGATGCAAGAGAGGAATTACTCTGATGTCTATTCTCCAACAAGGAAACTTATAGTTCCAAACCAATACTGTGTAGCAGAGGGAATATACTAGAGGGGAAGGACCCCTCCCCCCAAACAAATGAAGGAACTTTTGTTCTCTCCTTGGAAATAACTATCGCTTTGTAAGGGAATTTTTTATTGGAATACAAGGAGAAACAATTTTTTAAGTATTATTTTCTAAGAAAGGGGTCACTTGATCAAGATCAGTTCCAAGGGAAAATGCTTAAAACTTAGCCCTACCCCTCTCATATATATTCCTGCATACAAACCTGACTAGTAATTACTTTTATATTTTGATGTTTACTATTTTTTACAGCTTTAGTCATTACTAATTGCACTTTCTGATACAGATTTGGAGTTTGCTGTGTTTTTATGATTACATCATGTGGAGGAACCGTCACACAAAATTGTTCATATATAAAGAATCCCAATTTCCCATCACCTTATACAGATACAACTGCCTGTAGATATACTGTCAACAAATGTGCGGTAAATGTATGTGATCTGCGTTTGGATTTTGAAATGTTTAGTACGAGTGGTCCTTCGGCAACGAGTGAAGCTGCAGGTGGTGCATGTGTAGATATGCTCACTGTCACCGTGGTATATATATATACTTATATAAGTACCTTAGGCAATCCTGTTTTTCTACTTTTTATCTTTTTTACCTCCTATCAAAGATCTTTTTTTGTGGACAATAAAAAAAATAACTCTGTGAAAGTTTAAATCCTTTTAACCCATTTTTATATGAAATGAAACTTGGATTGGGGGTTCGAAATTGACCTTTTGAAGTCTTATATATTCTATGATTTGCGTCTTACACGTTCTATCAAAGATATGTTCCTCATTTTTGCGGAACAACTTAGGCTTCAACTATCTAAGCTAAATTTATCTTTGACTATACCCTCACGCTTTAACACATTGGACACATCCCTTGTATTTTTAAGCACAATTTGTACAATAGGCCGGTTTGTTTTTCAAATTTTTCGAATTTCTATTACATCTATCTTGGAAAACTTGGTAAGGCGCTATAGAAAATTTCATCTTTAGGTAGTAGTTCTAGTTCAAAGTTTGATAGGAGACAAAAATTATTGACTTCCTCAATATAGATTAATATACAACATTATCCTTATTTAACATTAATCAATGATGCTATACATAAATCTTACCTACAAAAAAAAAATTCAATAGTATTTTTCTAAAAATAACCATGGAATAAGAAAAACTTGATCATTCCTTTTTAAAAATGCAAAAAGAAATATTTAATCTAATGCGGATCATCAAATTTTCTTCGCTTTTTTCTATTTTTTGTTTCATAGGACAATTTTAGAAAAAAACAACAACATTAAAAACACTTATTCTAGTTTTAAAAAATGTTTATCCAAAGCACTTACATATATAAAATAACTAAAATTGTCTTTTTAGTATATTTATTCACTAAATATAGAGTTTCGTCCTTTTTTTATAATTTGATTGAGATGTGTGTCATAAAGGTGACCTCGTTGGACAATGAAATATTGCTTAGGTATTTTCATACCCTATCAGAACTTTTCTGCACTATTCATAATCGAAATTCAAAAAAAAAAAGGCTCTCGTGTATAATATAGTCTATTAATAAACCAAATACTAAGTCATATAAAATAACAATACAAAAAAACTAATCAGATAACAATACAAAAAAATTATCAGAGGCCACAAACTTAAGCAAAATAAGTTTTTTTATTGTTCATAGCAGAAACATATTCATTTAGGGGGGAATAGAACGAGAACAGTACAATCTAATGTATACAAAATATGAAATATAAAATATTTTGTGTTTTATTCTAATATTTTTAAGCCAACAGGTCAAATGGTTCCCGTTATTTGTGGAACAAACAATGGACAACACAGTTAGTAACGTCTTACAAATAAAAAAACTAAATTAATAATTACGTTTTTACCTTTTCAGTTTATTTAGATATTGGAAGAATGACTACTGATACAGCCACACTAAACTTTGCTTTTACTGGAGTATTCAACAGATTCTATGATGTTAAAATAACTCAAATACCTTGCAACTCAAGAAACTCGTAAGTTAAATTTGCGAATGTACCAATGAGTAAATTTGTTGATTACCAAACAATTTTAATTAATTTGATTATTTTGGAGTAATACAGGGTAGTTCAGGTAAATCAATACCACATTTAACTACATCCTGATTAATAAGTGGTTTTAAATATTATTTACAAGCTCTAATAAATAAAAATATCCATTCAATGTGTCCCCTATCCTTGCCAATCATTCACAGGATACAAGTCCTACTGCATTTGACAGCCTTGACCACGTCCGCAAGGTGAGACTATGTCTCAGTAATTGATAATAGAGGCCTTTTATGAGTCGATGCTGTTGTTTGAATTTGAATATACCTTCCTTTCTAACTCCCCCTACAAGAAGCAATCCATGGTATTCATACCGGTGGTGTTAGAGGGCACGGTATGGGGTCCAACCTTCTCTTCTTTTAGCAAGTTTTGGGGCTTGAAGACATTGTGAGACGGGGGCAAGTTTTGTAGAAGCAGGAACTCGACACCATTGGCCTCATCTTACATCCAAGATATCACTTGGTGAGACAGGAGTTCATATTACCTATCAGCACCAACCCTCCATTTAGCACAAAGAAGATGGGGGCATGCCACTGCATTGCTCCTATTTTGTCTGTAAGGATATGCCTTTTGTAGAAACGGTATGAATTCATCCTCAGGTCAGTATTTATGGGCCTGGAGACTGTTGTACTGTATTGAATTAAAAGTTGTGCAACTAACTTAAAGCTACCATTCAACTTGGCACTTAAAAATTGAAATAACCGAGTGAAAATATTTCATTATGTTTCAGGATGTAGTAAAAGATGGTCCGGATTTAACTAAACGACACTGTATTTATAACTAGTGTCGGGAATATTTTCTAAATATGCAGTGAGCGTAAAAACCTTGCCTCAGACAATGTCATAAATATATGGTAACTAGTAGAGCTGTATAATATATGTCTTATTACGTAGGAGCGACTTTTTGTTGTTTTGGTGTTGCTAATTATTCTGTACATTCTTCATGAGTGATATTTATTCATTTCTTTAGCCCCCCCTAATAATTGTTTGCAATACCACACGGGTGTATCAGGAAAATTTGAAACATTCAATTTCGAAGGAAATAATCAGCATCTTGCCTCTACAAATCAGGTGGTTTGTATTCGTCAAGAGAAAGGTCAAGTTATTAATAACGACGTTGTGTCTTACGAGTTTGAAAAAAATTATTACTTTTTGCATAGGATTTTGTTGCATTGACTATCAAGTTTGCAGTGAAGAAAACTCAATGAATTTGGATAACGGTGCTTCGGTGATTTTTGCTACGGGGAAAATTGGATCTTCTTGCAGCAAGGACTACATAGTTATTGAAGGTACAATCCTCTCAAATTTTCTTAAGGATAATTCAAAAAGTACATAATAGAAAAATATCCATATATTGGTGTCGACTTGGCTCAATTGGTGAGTCGATATTGATTAAATTAAAAAAGATACGACTAAATTTCATATTTTTATTGAGTCAACGAGATTTTTGTGATTAAACCACATCAAACAATGCTTTTAGTTTCGTAGGTGTGTACCTACATTATTTTCTAATCAAATACAATATAAATATCTCATAATCCTATAAAATTTAACTTATTTTTGTCAAAAGACATTTTTTACCAATGTTAAGGATTCCAACTAATAACTTTGTAGGAGTTATTTGATGCTCCTAATAATTATTGTCTTATACATATTACTCTCTTCTCATAAAATACAATTTTCTTATGTATATTGTGCATCAACATAACTTCCTTTTTATTAAAGACAATACAACCAGTTTTATAGATAATAAAAATGTAACTATTGCTTCAAAAATGGCGTTAAACATTTAAAATTTTGTTTTTATACAGTTTATAAATTATAAATTCAGTTGACGTCATCCATTGTTCATATACTGAATAAAATGAACTTCAGTATTTTGTACTTATGATTTAGACGTATTTTTGTTTCTTTTGAAATATCGTTTCATTTAAATGTTTTAGTAGATTAATTAACTTATTAAAAAGAAGCATCAGAAAATTAACAACATATCTTATTATATGAGTATGGATGATTTTTTGATAATGTAGTTAATTTTGGGTAAAGGTCTTAAAAGGTTGGTTTTTCTAGAATAAATCCAGTTTTAATTACTAGATTTTGACAAATGGGAAAAATTTATAATCCTTACATAAAACAAAGTTTAATAAAAATACTATTAGCTATTTTCCATTATTTTACGTGAAGTTATTTAAGTAATGTTTTTAATGCAAATTTGATAAAATAAAAAATTAATGAAAATAATTTGAAACAATTAGCAGATTTTGAAAAATAGTAGCAATAAAACTCAGGAGCTAAATTGCTCTTAGTTAAATTCATAAAATTATTCAGACAATTTTAACATTTATTTTTGACGAACAAGGTACGTATCTCACTCCAACGCCTCCTAACGACTGACTGCAGTTTCCAAACAAACTTTAGAATCTAGCTTATAGAATAAAGCCCGCCCACTAATTTAAATAATAATACTTCTACAGCCTAATTCGCACGTATTTAAAAAAAAAGTGAAGCTATGTTGTTCCAGCCTGTATATTAATAATATCTGAAGGATTTTGCAACTTCCTTCCTTGTCAAAAGAAAAAATTTCCTCCTATTTACCGTATGGTCCATTAAAATTTGAACACGTTAAATTTTAAACTTCAACAATATATAATTTATTTATCAAAATAGATTTTCTACAAAATTAGTACTATAATCTGATGTGTGTCAGGGCTCTCTTAATCTCAATGGAGCCGTTGCAGCAAAGATGACTTCTGTGTGTGGGGTAGGGCCTGGTACCGGCTACAAATGTAGTCCTCTGTCATGGTGTCGCAGTACTGGCTGACAGTGGCTTTGAGGGCCTCAGTTTTTGGTTGAATGACAATACAGGCCTTTCCCTTGTCATACACTCAAAAGGTGTATGATTTGCATAAGGGCTCTAGAGGGGTAAAAGTATCAAAAAAGAGTTCAAATGAGAATTGCACCTAAATGGATAGGTTTCTTTAATTGCTGTTGTCAAAAGTTGCCTCTTTACCCTCACAAGGCTCTTTCTCGTTTAAATTTAAAACTACATCACTATTTTTATAAAAATATCATGAATGAACAATTTGCACATTTGAATCACCAATACTATTTTTTTCTTCGTCCACTATTTGAAACCAAATAATCCAAATGGTCAACCCCTTCATAGTGTTGTTGTACTTTTGCAGAAATGAGACTGATTTCCTTCAATTTTTTTCTTTGCTAATGGATCTTTTTTAACAAAATTATTTTCAATATAAACTTGTCTACTGTCCTTTCAAACAATAATTACATTTTTGTTAAAAGTGCACTTCGGTTCCTCTCTTTTCATTTTCATTGTTTCCTTTTTTGATGGAATGGAAATTGATTAGAGTCTATTGGATCTAACAGAATGTAGTAATCCAACTTTTTTTTAGGTCAAACTAATATAAAGATTATCCATGACCATTGCACAAAATTTGGATATTTGTTTTTTTTTCAATTAGTCCATAAACAACATCCCTCACTTGTCCCAATCAATAGCCATTTTATTGTATTTTGGCTCACTCATAAGGAATGCAATGAAGAAGCTTGGTAGAAGATGTAGATAAGACCTAAATCTTATACCCAAATAGTGTTGGTTTTGATTTTTCAATATAAGAATGTTATTTGTAACTAGATGGCACCACCTGGAAAGCAAGGTAATACGGGAAAGGGAATACGGTGATTTTAAAAACAAAGACCACTCGTCTTAGACTTGAACTATAATAGAAGTAGATTTGCTACTCTATCTAAAGTTGGTAGAAGAAGAAGGAAATATTATGCATATTGTATGCAAATAACAAAAATACTACGGAGAACATTTAATAGACTTTTTTAGCTAGTTTCATGTGAAATCCAATGTGTCAATTAAAAATTATCAACCCCTAAATAATAGTTAACAATTACTTTGCACAATTAAGTATCTTTTGTAATTTGAATTTATACTTAATATTTATTTCTTCTCTTACCAACTCTAAATGAAGGTCCCCTTTATAATAGTCTAAGCTTGGATAATAAACAAAACACATTCATAGAAAAATAAATTACTTTATTTATATGGAATTCATACAAGATTCCTAGGTTAGATGGAGTAAATTTAATAGTATATTTTTTACTTATACGTAAACAGTGCAACTTCGTCTAACCAATTAAAGAAACATTAAAAAAAAACAGAAAAAAAACCCCAAAAAATAACTAATTAATTCTTGTGCTGCCAGATCCTGATTGATCGACGGACGGGAACCTGTTCGAAGACTGGGACTTGGGGACCACACCTAACATTATAAAATTAAGGGGGAGGGGGTAGATCATGTGAAGAGGGAGGCTTAAAGGTATTGTCCTAAAAAGTGCAAGGAAGTAAAATGGAGGTTATGCTTTTGCATCTTTTTGTTGGTCTCCATGATTACGGCAAAAGTTACCCATCGATTTTGATTTAACTTTATACGAAGATTATATATGATTAGAGTAAGAAACCATTATATTTTGAAAGATCAAGATAGCACAAAGCATTAAAAATACATAATCGACTATATTTTTGGAACATATGTAGCCACAGAGCTTCAAATTGGTGTCATAATGTAAGACTAATAGAAATGCTTTATATATATATATAAATAATAACTACTATCAAAGATCAAAGCCACACAAAATATCAAAAGTGCATAATCAAGCATCAATTTGGAGCAAATTGAAATCCAGAACTGAAATTATATCTTGAAAAATAAATAGTGATGACTCAAATTGTTGACATAATCATTATAACAAAGCAATATGACAACATCTGTAAGGAAAACTTTTCTTACTATAATTAAGTTTTTAAATATTGTTCAAAAGATATAATTGACTTTTTTACCCTTTGTGGCACACGATACATTTATATCAAATCAAAAAATAATTGAAGTCAATATTAAATTTAATTCAATTCAATATTGTACAATTTTTTGACTTTCACATAGAGACAAAATTATATCTCATATAGGAAAAATTATCATAGGCGGAGGTTAACACTCTACCGAGTATCCATTCCAGTTGGCCGGTTTCAGAACATTTTGTCGCAAAAATGCCGGGTATATCCCCTTTCCACATTTACGTACTTTTTGAATGTCCCATACACAAATGGCACGTAAAGTGATGTTTTTTAATTAACACATATTCATACAAACATAGCATCCTCATCCACTGGAACAAATTCACTTCAAAGCCGATACTGTGGAGGAAAATTAACGGACGTATCAGGAGGAAAAGTGAATACGGTTATTAGAGGTATTAGGATTTATTTATGCATAATTCTGAAGACAATATGTGATCCACTCTTCTTTGTTAAACATATGTAGATTGTACAAGACCATTTCAAGTCACTTTTATTACCGATAATATGATGGAGGGTGTAGCTTCCACCCTCAAAAATAGAGGTAAGTAATGGTGTCCTTAAATATAATTTAATCTTTTTTATTTATTCTAGGTTCGTGTTTGAAGTATAACCAAGTTCCATGTTCTTAATTTGAATTATTTATAACATTCAGTTAGATACCTTTTTAATCTTATTTTACAAAAGTAAACTAATTTTGTAAAAGTATATTATTGTTTACTGTTTTAATGTAACTATATATGTACATATATATTACTATTAATTTCTTTTGAATAAAAAGATATTATTTAGTTTTGAATAGCAAAAAAATATTATTTATTTGAATATACAGGGATGGGAAAAAGTGTCTAGACAATATTTTCAAGTATCTTTAAATAATAGTAGATAGTATTTTATGACAAAATTTATAATGTATGAAATTTAAATTGAGCAATTACCTCTTGTATCATGTAATACTGTCACCAACTGTAAACGGGACATAAAGGCTGAGCAGGTCTTTATTACATCCTTTTTGTTGAAGTGGTACATGTTCCTCAAATTTGAAAATTGACAGGTTTTTACGTTTGACTCAAGATAACTCTAGAAGACGCCACACAGACTTGTCCCAAAAATGATTTTTTCTTTAAGACACTCTTGGCATTGAATACTGATATGTATTAGAGCTCCGTCTTTCTGAAAAGTAACCTTTCCCATTTTGTATGAGGGGCCCTCAAACTATGGAACTATTCTCTAAAATAAATGAAATGGAATCACCCTTTTTCATACACAGACATTCTGGGATAAAAACCAAGGGAATTCTGTCTCCTTTACTGGAAACACCTGCCCAAACCATGATAGATCGACTATTCACCCGCTTTGGAATAGTTTGGAGGTCTAAAAATACACTTTTTGATGATGAGGCCAAGGTTCGTTATTTTTATACGTTGAATTTCTGATCCTGGTCCCATTTCATCTAATCGGAAAAGATAATAGACCCTCGCCGTTGCAAAATTCTGAAAAAATAAATGATGACTCCTTTCTAAATTCTCCATCCGTGCATCATCTTTGACATTCTGAACGCAACAAAACTTGAGGAAAAACATCATTAAGGATTATTTGAATCATCGAAGGTAATTTCACATCTCATTTGCCATTTTAGCTATTAATCTATAGGGATTCCTATATTTTTTGATTAACTCTCCAGAGGTTTTCAAGATTGCTACATGACCATGCGGGTCTACTTCTTGGCTTGTCATTCATATTTTTAGTCTCTTGAAAATCTGTGATATTATATTTTACAGAACTGAGACTAATTGAGTGTTTCAAAATCCTAAATATTTAGTGCATTGATTTACTAGCAAGATAAAGATTTCCTTCTACTTTTCTTAAATGATGCATCCCGACTTATAATAATAATTTTAATTAATACGAATGCAATCAAAGATGGTGATAACCCAAACAAATGCAGATAAGATACATTGCCTCCAAAATATTACACGAAAAATTGTAGAGGGATAAGACTATGGGACAACTCTAAATATTGAATATAAAATATTTCTTCGGACTAGAGTTACATGGCTTGTTTGGCATTTTTTTAAGTCTTGTCACAACCATATCTCCTTCATTGGTCAAGTATATTTACAGAGAACTTGGACAATGTTATTTTATATTGAGATGCATATATTTAATTGATAATTTCGTATAAGGTATGCAAATATTTGTTCGATAGGATAGACGGTGCTTGAAATAAGGGGGTTCTTGTTCATTTGAGTGAACTATCTTATACATTCATTTACTCCTTATAAATTCATTTACCATTGTTGTATCAGGTGCTCGGACATAATGTCAAAAGGCAAATACTGAACAAATAAAATGTCGATGTACAAAACATCATAGTTACAAAGCCTTGAATGCCCAAAACATGGAGGTACAAAATGTAGAAAAACAAAACATTAAAGGTACAAAGTATTGAATAGTTATTCAAAATAAAACTTTCAAAAAAGATATATTTTTAACATCGAAATACCAATTGATTTATTTTTAATTACCTTATCTAATACAAAAGATGATGGGTTAAGTTGGATAGTTGGAATGAGTTTTGTAAGTGGATGAATTAGGATCACTTAGAGGATCGTATTAATAGAATATGCATCCTATATAGTTTTCATTTAAACTTTAGTTTTTGAGTCTACAATATACCGTTCCAAAGGATTCTAATGCTGCTGGTATTCTGAAAAAAGAAATCGAAAATCAATATGGTAATCCTGATGTTTTTGAGGAAAACAGCTTCTTTATTATGACATTTAATTATATTAGCTACCAGGAGTTAAAAAATAAAGGAAATAAATACAAATCCAATAAAGTATCAAGAATGTATATAAGCAGGAATTATCCAGATGCCAATCCTCGATTCTACTTTGACAATAAGTGCAACAAGGACTGATACTTATAACTCAGCCACAAATACTACTTGTTACTCTCCATAATTTATGAGAGCATACACACTAGTGATTACTTATTTCTTATTTGTTATATCTAAGAAAGTAATAACGATATCAACTTTGAAAAAAAAACAATAAAACATTTGTCTAGTTGCAACTTTGTAAAGACTTATGCTCGTCTCATATAATTCTTTATAAGTCTACCTATAAATGATAAGTTAGTTATTTTCAAGACAAATCAGTGCTTACACATAATTTCAAGTATTTTGGGGATGCATAAAAATAAAAATAAAAGAACCGAAAATTAACATCGTAGCCCTGAGATTTTTTAATAGTTTAGATAGAAGTGAGGGATGTAGGAAATGATCATGGAAATTTGCAAGAAATACACCCATGTCAATCCTCAATTCTACTTTGAATCCAACAACGACATGCACTTAATACACCCCCCCACCACCACCACCTCAACCAATTCTGAAAGCTTAAGGTTTTAAATTCTAAGCATTTTTTAATAAGGTAGTTTTTGTTGTTGACAGACCAAATCAGTAGTTTTAGGTTCTAAACTTGCATCATTATTCTTTCACTCTGGAGGTGAGGACATCTTATTTAAAGTATGTGTGCCCATGAATGAACGCTGTTGATTTGTTGTGGAGCTATAAGTGTAAGTCCATGCTGGACTCAAAGTATAATTTAAGTTCGAAGATGGAGCAATTCTTACTAATGTTCATGTCTATAATGCGGAGTAGGACTTCTATTTATTTTCACCTCTTATAGTTCTTTGAATCTAATCTATTGAAACGTAATGACAGATGGCTCCTCTCTTCCCAAACATTTTTAAAATTGTTAAGGTTACCAGGTTTCTTTTAAACACAAAAAATCCTTATTATGTACAATCCTATCCATTTGCACACTTACAAGTACTCAATAATTAAAGAACAATAACAGCAACTTTGGACAGGTAACTGCTTCTATTGTAAAGTATAAAAATACTCGCGAGTAAAAAAGGCTTCGGATTTACAGATTTATTAATACATATCATACAAAGTTAATTAAAAAAAGTAATAATAAATATTATATCTTTATAGGTAATTTAATATATTATACTTACTCTTCTTTAACACTTGAGATATGATATAAATAGGACTTAGTAACATCAAATAAAATAAATGGCTCTACTATGACAGTACAAGAAATATTAATTAATAAAAGATGGATGGATGGATGAGTATTAATAATTACAAAAAATGTTGTTTTCTGATTCATCAACCTTGTTATGTAATGGGATATTTCAAAGATGATTAAATTCAGGTCCAAAATTAGAGTCCCATTAAGAAATTAAACTACTTAAAAATTATAGCTTTGTTTAATTATTTTTAATCCTACTTATTGCCATTAATTTGCCAATATCCCATTTAATGTGCTAGGTTATTTTCGTTAGATAAAAATAAAATATTTAGTATTTAGAGCTCTACTCATGTCCTTACTAGCCACAGAGGAGGATTTCCTTTTATTTCCTTCTCGCATGTATCTAATTTTTTACAACTTTAAAAATGTATGTCTTTACAATTTTTCACTACATAATATATTTTGCATTTGCTTATTGACTATGAATGATAAATAATTTATATATATACTGAATAATGTGAAATTATGAATTAATGAATTATGAAAATTTTATGGAAATATATTGCTAAGAATGACATTGACATTATATGAACAAACGGGTTCTACTATAGAAACAAAACAAACATTTTTTTAAAAATAACTGCCAAAGTATAAACATTGGTGCGTCAACATAAACACAATTTTGAACAAAAATCAAGATGAGGAAAAATCCAAATTAATTTTTCTACTTCACATATCAGGTTTGTAAAAAAAACTGATACAAAAAAAAAAATATACGTTTGAAATATACGTTGCGTGAAAATGATAAACAATACTTGATTTAAAGTATTTGTGAATACCACATTCCACGTTTGGAGCTAAACAAGCCATCCTGCCATTTTCGTACATCTTCGTAAGAAGGCAAGTGCTGCTGAGCAAGTACGTGTCCCATCCAAGCCTACAAGTGGGAATTGGACGGATCCAAGTCTTGTGAGTAAGCCACATAGGCAGTTATTTCCTTACCAAACTTCTCAATCTTTTCCTTGACTAGTTTTGCTGTGAGTGATGGTGCATTACCATGAAGCAAAATCACATTGTCTGGCTTTTTTGATATTCCGGTAGTTTTCAAACAAAATTCTATTAAAATGGATCATTTGTGGACGGTAGCACTAACGGTGACGCAAAGTTCAGCAGCTCATAGCAATATTTAAACCTTTTTACTAGTATTCCACGCTCTTACGAAAAAATTGTCAATTTAAAATATTTTAAAGCACTGAAAGCATTATGCTTTACCAAGAGTATTCTCACTGTAAACTTCGAAAAGAATCTATAAGATTCTAAAAGAGTTTTCTCCAATTTTAATAAAAAATCTATACCGTCAGCAAATCGTTGTTTCGAAGCAAAAAGTTCTGCTTTTTCAACGCTATTAAAACTAAATTAATCTATGAAATTGTATTGTGGTGAATGTAAAATCTTCTTTACCAAAAGTCAGAACAAAGAAAATGGTGATTTACGTTGTTTGACGGCAACTAAATTGACATCTATGGCTATCTTTTAGTAAAGTCCGGTTTCATATTTACAAACCTTGTACTTATCCATACATCACATTTATTAGATAGACATATTTGAGTTCATTATATACCTTGTATTCAATTATGTGGGATTAGTTTTAATTCATTGACATTGGCGGAAATCAAAATATTTTCCAATCTGATTGGGTTTCTTGTGGAGAAAATTAATATAATATAAAGAAAATGAGCATCCCCCTTAAATATACTTATTTAAAAATAAACAGATGTCCCTATGTTCCTTTACAAATTTAGTTATAGTTTAATTCGCTACTGCTAATTTGAACATCGATTCTATTACATTTTGCCGGAAAAATTATTTGCAAATTCACTTTTCCAAATTGAAATTTTGTCGAATAACCACTTTTCCCCCAATAATAATAAAAATATTTGATGATGATTTATGCTACAAAACTATGTAATTATCTATTAGACAACTCCAAGGACAAATACATCTTCATAATTTCAGAGTCAGATAGGAACTCAGGCTAGAGTCCAACACATCCGATTGAAACGGTTGATTCATTCACATTGTCAATTAAGTCTCAATCATTGATTGATTGACTCCTTCTATTCTTTAACTATATTTTCTATTTCTAATTTATTTAATGGGAAGTTATCACGATTTTTACTACAACTTTGAGCCAACTTTTAAAGAATTTTCTAAATGAAATGAATCAATTACCACTTAATCATTACAATTCGTATCAAATAATTAAATATTTTATCTTAAAATTGAAGTAACATAGTCGGGAATTATAATTACATAGTATTACAGCATAACTCATCATTAAATGTATATATTTTTTTCCGGCAAACTGTTCATTCGGCAAAATGGATTTTGGCGATAAGGTTTTTGGTAAAGTGCCTGTGTACTGATCCAGCCTTAGTAATTTTGTAAGTTGCAAATAAACTGAATATATATAGAGTGGCTAAGAAACAAGGCCAAAAACTATTCAAACCAATTTATGTAGGGTAAAAATTTGGAGGGAAGAAGAAGTAAAACAAAATTTTTAAAGTTATCAAAAATAATTGGAATTGAGACTTATAGAAAACAGACAAAGCTTACTTTTAAGCTTGTGTTGGGTGTTTTAATAACTTTTAATTTTTAGTTATTTTTATTAGCATATATTAATAAATTTCCATAGATATTATAGGATAAGTATTATTGATAATTAATGTAAATATGTTAATTCAAAGTATTAAAAAAATTAAATTCAAGAATTTGTGTATATGTAAACATAATTTTACTTCATGTAGTACAGCGTGCGGCCTTTTTTTAACATCGAGTTTTGAGCAACGGTAACAGCTGCAAAGGCGCAGATGGGATGTTTTTTGTTGTTTGGGCGGGTAGTCTGAAGTGTTTGGCTTCAGTTAAGAAATAATGGCATTGATTAACCAAGTAGGTATTCCACAATCGTGGAAAAGTGTTCTTCTTTACGAAACAAAGTTGAGATTGCAAACTTCTTAAATTTGGACTGGTCCTTTGTCTGAAGAATCAGGGGGAACCGGATGAGTCTAAAGATGACATCAATACTCCGCTCCACGACACACTACAAAGAAAACGTTGAGTTGATTGACATGTACTTATTTATTTGTTGGATCCAGTGTTTGGCCTCCAAGCTCAACGGACTTCAAGGTCATGACTTCTTTGTTTAGGGCAAAGTTGAGAGAAACACAAACAGATCCTCCTGCAATACATACATAATTCGAGTTAATATCCATTATCTGAGAAAAATTCTGGTATCTGGCAAGAAAGACTGTCATGAAGATGTGTTCCCGTTTCTGAGTTCGAGTTGAGGCCGTTATTAAAGTTTAAGGCCATTCATTTGGCATAAGTTTTTATAACCATCAGATGATTAGCTTAGCAGAAAATCAATTTAAAAAAGAAAGCGTGTTAGCTGTTAAATAGAGATCACACCCTGATTATATAAAGAAATCCCAAAATAAAACGTATTTAATTAAATGATCAATTAAAGGATGATTTAATTTCATAATAACGTCTTTTCAATTTTGTATGATTTTTCGTAACTATTTCATCCTTTTTAAGCTCGTGAATTTCTAAAAAAAAATCATACAAATACTTGAATGAATATAAGATATCGAGGAAAAAAAAATCAAAAATCAAAAGAAAAAAAATGATATACTTTGAAGCACAAGAGTTAATTAAATTTACAAAACTTCGATTTAAAATGGATAAACAGTAGATATATACATTCTTGCAGATAGCTAGATTTAATGAATTAAGAGCATACCAAGAAGTACTGGCTATAAAATGGTGATTGAGATTAATAAAAACATTTTTATGTATCTCGGGGTGTGTCAAATTGCAATTCACTAACGGAGGGTTACCAAAAAGTCCTGAATAATATATATATATACTTAAAATTATAAAACAAAGTAGCCAAACGCAGTTGTTAGCATGAGTAAATTCTTTGTCATATTAATATCTTTTTCCCCGCAAGATTAAAAAAACAACAACTTTTATTTGGAAGTCTAATAAGTTTATTTTCTTAAAACATTCTTATGAACCACAATGAATGAATCAACACAATTGTATACATAGAAAATGATACATTTATTTCGGATTGATGAAATATAATTATTTTTTCCAAAGATAATGAAAACGAAAGGTTACATATCATTTACTTCTTTTCAATTGAGATATCTGACCTTTTCAATACTACATAATAGTTAGGTTCAAATATCCCTTTCTCAATATGGCAGGGCTTACTAAATTATTGTTTATATCTAAATTTCTAATTTCACTTTAATATTCTAGATAAATCCATACAGAAAGAATATTAACAGAGACGACAAAAATTTTTTGATACGGAGATCAAAAAGGTAAAACTTTAATAGATTAAAAATATATCAAGTAGCAATATACATCAAGAATTGCAAAAGGTAAAAAAAAAAGATATACTCGGGTGTCTCACTCAGTAATCATTTGCTCTTTTGAGTTTCTTTTGATGAGGCAAATATTATGAGCTGCAATTTTAAATATTTGTATAGCTTTTTTACATATACTAATTTATAATTTTGTAAAAACGATTAAACCAATTCTTGTTCATATACTTTTTTACAAAACGTCTATAAGTGCCGATAATTTCTTTAGATTAAGGATGGTAAGTCTCTTTGTTCCTCACTGTACATTGCATTCAAGTAATAATCATCTTTATTAAACATATATTTAGTTCTGTTAAAAGTATACAATGATTACATACAAGATCTAGAGCGACGGATGTGTATTTGAACCAATTGATGATGAAGTAAACATTTTGGATGTTAAAGGACATCTGCAAAATAAATTATACTTCCATGAAATAACACAATAACTTTTTTTAAAGGGATGAGATCACATAACATAAAGGATATCCCAATGTGATCAACATATATAAATTCAATGGAACAATTAATAAGAGTTAGAACCATATATCCGTATGTTCTGTTAAAAATATCTGTCCAAACCATTCTATTATTTTGGAAGTCATTAATTTGATATATACAATTTTACTATTCTTATGACAGTTTATGGTACGAACTATTTCCCAAAAAGTGCTAAATCATTTCATTTCTCCCCCCATGAATAAGTTTGTATGTTGGAGGTTTTGCGTAATTTCTTATAGTTTTTTATAAGATCAATTCAAGAAGGAGATTCTTCTTAGAAATATGGTAATGGTATGTTCTCAAATTGACAACAACATATAACGATTTTGGACATTTTGTGGCACACGCTCATTGTCTCCGCAACAAAGTTGAACGGACCTATGTTTTTGACAAAGCGTGTTTGTTATTAAGTTTGTTAAATTTTGATCAAACGTCGTACAAGAATATATATGATCAATGTAAAACGGCATTTAATTTGGAGAGAATAAGGTCAAAGGTCAATGTAACACAAAACGTTAAAATACATAATCGATCATAACCGAAGAAAAAATTGAGATAGAAAACTCCATTTGATTTTAGAAAGAGTCTTTGCCCTATACTGAGTGCCAATTCTTCTGACTACATGGCTATTTATTTGATCAGTTTTAATATACTGAGCATGCACTAATTAATCATCTATTGACAGACAGACACATCATCTTTCATTTATCCATATAGATTAGAGAAAAACAATATTTTAAGGTTTATCTTTGTTGAACCAATACTGTTGTGTATATAATTAAATAATTCATTTACATAGATAAAATATATAGTTCATTAAAAATATTACTTACATACAAATTTGTCAACTCATAAAATAAAAGTTGCAGCAAAGTATAAAAAAATATTATCAATTTGCTGAGTAATATATATTTTTCATATAAATTGATATAATCTGTCGTATCATTCAACTTATTATATTAAATCGAATCTACTGTGTATTCAATAATTGATCAACCATATAAATACCAACATTTAATATTTTTAGTATCAGAAACCCAATCGGCATTTGAGACCTGGGTACTTTTCATATGACCTGTTATGAAATTATATTTACAAACTATTTGTAGGGGTTTGAATCATTCTTTGGCTATAAATTAAGCTAATAGACTTTTACATCTTTCTTATCGGTTATTTACTAATTTGGGCCTCCTCATTTTAGTAATAAAGTTTTTAGTTAAGTGGTGATAAGTTATTTAAATAAAATAACTTTGTTTTTCGGATTACATTAGTCAACAATGTTTTCCCCCTGGATCTAGATAGTGTGTTACTAGAATGCCATTCATAACCAAAAAAATGTACTTTTGAGGGCTATGAAGATCAAAATTTGAAACAAGTGTGCTCGTTTCAGACGAGAAACTTGGGTTTATCTGGGTAAAAGGAAAAAGCTTGATAAAAGTATTGATATTTATATTTGTACTTTTAATACAAATTCAGACAGACAATTTTCAGACGATCCATCCAACTTTGTTGGCAACAATCTGTTTAACAATAGTTAGGTCCCGACCATTTTATCAGGTGTTCGTGATGAAGCTCTGTCCAGGATAGCTAAACCGTCATCTATGGTAGCCTTCAACTTGCCCTTGCTTCTGAATTGGATGCCACTGAGATTACCCTTCCAACGCCCAAATAAGACGTGGTAAAAGGTGAATTGGGAAACCGACACTCCTTTGGTACAAAAAGAAGGAGCTTTCTTCATCAACATCTTTTGCATGACATCGGAGGTGTTTCAGCTGGTGATGTCCTGTTGCAGCACCCAGTCCTCTCCGTAGGTCCTCCTTACCCACGAAAAGATCCATTTGTCCAATAATTAATTAATGTAGGTCGCTGAATTCAATTTCTCACCAGGTTCACGGTAGACGAGCGACACTTTCGTCTATATTAACCAACCACTGCAGTCACTTGTAGCTTGCAATATTGCATTCCCTTCTCGAAGTGTGTGCTTGGGAAAATCCACACAAATTGAGACAAGATAAAAGTCTGTATCTTTTGACACAGTCTCATCCAAGTGCAAGATTACAACTCTAGGTGGCTTTTTCTTTCGACGTTCTAGTACTTGTTTCGTGCAGTAACTCTCATCTTACAAACAACCGACTTAAGGTTTTGTATAGGTTCCCTCTTGCAACTCTTAAGGCCTAGATCATCCAGAACAAGCCTCCTCATGGTGATCCTATCCATAGTTAACTTGCATGTGAGTACCTTTACCGTGGCTTTCATTCTTTCTACTCAATGGTATTTTTCAAAGCCTCGAAAGTCGCATCTGGTGTTGTTGAACGTGGATTAATCCTCTAAGGAGCATTAGAAGTCCCCCTCTCTATGGTCCGCTAGACAGTCTGCCTGGAAACACCAAGTTCACGGTTGATTCCTGTCGATGTACTATATTGGTGAGAAAAGGATAAAATAGTTCATCTTCCCTTCATCTGAGTCAAAGAATTAATGATCTCCATGATGACAAAAAGGATGAAATGCTTAATCACTATTTTCCATAAATATTATCTAGATGTTAAAGGATTCGCTGATTGACTGATAAGAGTTAATCCCAATTGTGCATAACTTAAAAGTATTTCCTCAAAGCTGAACAGAACTGTATACTATCAATAAAGTTTAATAGTTAAATAAATATACGAAACTATTTTTTTGTTATGATTTATGGTTTTGCTGTTATACCACATAAAAGCCGATATTTTGGTCGAAATTCCCGTAAAAAGAATTCTAGTCCTAAAATCCATGCTGTAAACCATACATTAATATGTTTATAAAAACTTACCACTAGTCGACATACTTCTTGCAATGAATTGTTCTTCAAGGAAACAGCTAGAAAACCACTTTTTCAAGGTATATTTCTAGGGAAAATTCCTTGGATATGGAGTTCACCTCAGGTTTGGCTTAATATTTTTATTTTTGACCGGTTAGATATTATCATAAACTAAACACCATAATAGATAGACTACGGAAAAGTAAAGAATGATGGAAAAAGTTAGTTTGTGTATTTTAATATTATTATTATGAATCTTCTTTAAATTTAGCCTTTACTTGTGGCTGAATTCTGATTGTTTCTCGGTTGTATGTAAATGTTGATTTTAGAAGATCATTATAAGCCTAACGTGTATATTTTAACGTTCTAGATGCTGTGCATGTTTGTTTTCGTAGAATGTTTATTTAAGATATTTATTTTGGCCTTCCCGTTTAATTTTCATTATTTCATGATGCGTATATTTGATATAGGTAAATTTCTTATAAACAAAAACCCATAAAACATATTCATTTATTTTTCAACCAACAAAACTAACAAAATATAAAAATTAAACGTGTTTATCTTATTTTGAATATTGTATATTTTTAATTAACGATAAACTATGATTTCTTCCATTGTGATCAATAAAGTGGAATTGTTTAGATGTACAAATAAAAAGACTGTAGCAAACTGTTTAACAAAGAAATCCATACTTCATTTTTTAACCAATTTTCTTGATCAACTAGTTGGGAGTTAGAAACTAACACATTTGATTCCTCTAAAAGTGGGATATGAAGAGGATTCTCATGACTGCAGCTGATCCTTAGAATGTTTTTCCTTCATATTAGGGACTTAAAAAGCTACTTTATGGTTTGTATATTAATATTCTCAATTATATATACCCATAGTTTTAGAATTATATAGTCCTTTGTTTGTTTTTTCCTCTTCTCGGTATTTTTTGGATGATTTATGAAATTCTATTCAACTTGTTATTAGTCTTTTTTTATCAAGTTTGTTTGCGTATATTGTTGTCCTTTTTTTCAAAAAAGTAAATTTGAACAAGTGTTCATATATCAATGGACCACCCAGTATGGGTCATTTATGTTATTGATATGTAAACAATATTTTTTTACGAGAATCTTGATTTATTAAAACCATTTTGATGAATATTTGATTAGCGATATCTCGTTAACTAAATAATACATAGTTGAAAAGCTATTATTTAACAAAATTGACGTTATATTTATTTTTGTTATGGAAAAAACCATAACACAATTATTTTTCCATGAATTTTTTTTTATCTTCTATATTTGTACATTACATTAAGTTAGTGAATGGTAATCGATGTTGTTGTCTAAATATAAGGAAAAAAGAAACATGAAACACTGATTGGCTATAATTACATATAAAAGTCTACACACATAATATACATATTCAATTACTACCAAATCTAGGCAACCATATAATTTGTTTTGTTTTTTAATGTATTGTTTTTATTCTCCTTATATCATCCATAAAAAGTCAAACCCCAATTGAAATAATGCTACAAATACCCAATCAGTCTTTTTTTATTGATCCCATCTTTTTTACCATTCAACGGTCCTAAGAACCGATAATTCGGCCCTACAGTCTTACGGTCCAACTATCTTTATAAGTATGCTTCATTAAATAAAATAAATACTAACAAAATAATAGATGATAGTTGGAATAAATAATAATAATTCCACCTACTTTAAACTTTAGCTATCTTGTCCCTTGAAAGACGCTATGTTTAACAGGTGAAAGGACATAGTTAGCATTTAAGTCACTCCAGCTGTTGTATTTACCATACACAAACGATAAGAACCGATCCTAGGACTAAGAAGTTTTATTAGCACGGGACAAATGGAACTGCAGTCCTTTTTAACACTTATGCAACACCATCATTGATGCATAGATTTTCTGATCACTATAGCAACACATTTTCCAAATATAATGGCACATAACGCTTTAGTGACAAATCTGATTTAGATTTTTTATAATAAAATCTGCCATTGAAAACTTTCTGTTTAAACTTTCTAGCCTTTTTAAACTTCTTTTAGGTTTGAAATATCTTTTGAATTGGATAAATATCATAAATTAACATAAAAGTTAGTTATTATTTACAATATGATTTCAATATATTCAAAAGTTGCCTAAAATCTGAAAAAAGGCAAAAATATCTAAAAAAAAGAAATAGTAAATTTTCTGAAACCAGATTTAATTCGAAAAACTAATCACAGATTTCGATCAACGTGTAAATTATTAAAAGAATTTAAACATTTTTTCTTTTCATTTCTTTTATTGAGATACTGCCTTTATTGGTCAGTTTTATTGGCTTGCCGATATGTATGAATACTGGTCAAGCCCTAATATTGTACATGGAAATGCAAAATTAGTGAAACATATACTTTAATTTAAAATTACTCTGTTTACAAGCATCCATTTTTTTTTATCTGATATTTTGCTTATAAAAACAATTTTTAAGTTCATTTAAACCAACAGAATTAAAAATATATATCTCGAAGCAAAGAGTACTATAAATGTTGAAAACATAATTTCCTACTAGGACATCATGTAGGCCCTCAAAGTAAGCCGGACACTCATTTGCAGGAAAAAAAAGTCTTTGAAAAGAATAAGAAGACTTCAAGGAAGCCGGGATAGAGAAGAAAAAGAAAAGCAAGAACTCCAAAACTGAGAAAAACCATCAGAGAGAAGATCAGGAGGAATTCCGCCAAGAAGGCAACAGAAAACAACGTATCGGAGGAAACTGTTAGGAAGTAACATAGGAAAAAACATCTATTGTTTGAGGCCACCAAGATAAAGAGATGAAAGATGAAAAGGTACAAATTTTTGCCCATTTGGGACGTAGCCTGTGGTTGTGATTATCTACTCTGATAAAAGAACTATTTGATACCACCAAAATGTGCAACACTCAAAATGACCTTATACTCACCACATAATCTTTCAACATCCCTCCAACAGTCAGAAACTCATACGGGAGCCAGAAGCCGGTCTCAGTAAAGATAATGGGAAAGAGGGAAGACGCTTCAAAAACAGTGAAATTTCCGCTTTTTTAGATCTCTGATCTCTGGACTACATTGCAATCCAAACAGCAATTTCTAGGATTTTGTAATGTAAGTTATGGTAAAAAGAAAGGATGATGTAATTTATAGGACCAATAAGGATAAGTTGATACGTACGCTGAGGCATTTTGCAAGAAATCCACGAGTACCCCCATTACCCCCCCACCCCCTCCATTGGTGCTAACTAGCTGAACTAGTGCCTAAAAAGGTTCAGAGGTATTATTCGGTGAAAAGGGGGCCATATTGAAAGCAATTTTAGTATGTTTTTCAATTAATATTCATTATAAAATTTTGCTAAAAACACTGTTCTAAATCAGCTATAGCATTGGGTATACATCATATTTTTTTCTGATATTTTACTAATTTAGCAGGAATTTGTACAGATATACACTAATATGCATTTAAATACAAAGATTTTTATTTATTTAAAATTGATAATGTTTAAAAGTATATTTTTAATATTAAAGATTAGTAGAATCCAAATTACCTTCAAAAGTTTTAATTTCGATTTTTGAACCTATTTTACTGTTTTCCGTGGCTCCTTTTAATCAAAGCATGACCCACATATGATTTAATATACAATTAGTTTAAAAAAATATAATAACGGAAGTCATTAATCAGGGTATTCCATGTAAATCAAAAAAGGAAGTTAAACAAAGTATGTTATATCTATTTTGAACAATTGTTAAATTTATTTTAAGAACCAACTTATAATGTACTTTCTCATTGTTGTTTCTAAACAAATGATATTTTTAATTTCATAAGTATTCATTTTTTATTCAAAGAAAAGAAGATCTCTGTACTGTTCAAATTAAAAATATTTAGCAAAATTTGTTTTTTTTTTATATTTAAAAAAAAATAGCTTAGGATTTAAAAACTTAAAATAAATATAAAACTTGTAAAAAAAGTAATACTGAAAAAATTCAAAGAATTTCGTTAATTAAAATAGAAGTAATAAATAAAAACAGATTTTATTAAATATCAGGAATTATTAAATATAGAAATGTAAGATATTATTTTATTTTACTTATTTACAAAATTTATAATTGCAAGGAAATTTCGGTCCAACAGCTTTAACATCCCCTCAATTCTGTTTTAATCTTAAGGCCACGTATAGATCGTACGCAAAAAATTTCCCTTGGAGAGAGTCATAAATTTTTAGAGGTACATTGTATAAGTTTTTCTGCACGTCAAATTTTATTTTTCTATCTAAAAATTAGACACAGCGATAGCGGAAAGTTGAATTTCAATTATAGCAACCATTTAATAATAAAAAAATAACTTTGTTATGTATTGGGAAGTGACACTTCGCAAAGTGAATAATATATAACTTTTTTAATCTAGACACAATTTTATTCTTTTCGAAATTATACAATATAAACTTCTTATTGACACAACATCATTAATTTTTTTAGAAATCATGGAACTATAAATTTAATACAAATCACAAATCTTAAATACAAAATCTAAAATTTCACTTGGTAAGGGAACCCTCGTAGTTTTAAATGGATAAAGTATGCACCCTATGTTTATTCTGAAAAAAATTATATCCTCTTTATGGGGGCCATTATAGATCAAACTAAAATCATTTGTTTTTTTTATTTAACTCTAATACAATATCTCTGACACTCAACTTTTTAATTCGATAAAAAATGTTCCTGGGTCACTTTTTTTATATTTTTCAGAAAAAAACATTGTCTCTCTTCCGTTGTTTTTCCATATATTTTTCCAAAAGAGTATTTGTTATGGTTCTGTAAATGAACCAATGTATATAACAAAAGCTTTTTTGTCCATAAATTCCCATTTGTTAATAACAAATATCAAATATCGTGTTTTCGAGGATTCAAGGACCTGTAATCTCTGATTCTGTTGATTTCTCATTCAACTCATTAAATTAAAAAAAAAAAAAATCTCCCTTCTCCCTTTAACGTACTTTTATGATTTACAAGAACTCTCTTAGTCGCCAATTCATTTCATTGAAAATCTCACCGACATTTTATTCGTTTTCATTTAATTATTTTGTTTTTACCTCCAAGGAAATAAAGCGTCATACATATATTAAAGTGCACGGAAAATTTCCCTCGAGAAAATTACCAGTGGAAGATTGCCATGGAGAAAATTGCCAAATAGTAAAATTGCCCGTATTTTGATCAAACTTCATGATGAACAATAACCCATTATAAGTATGCTTAATATTATTTCTGACAAATACTGAAATATATTTGTTTTGTTCCATCTCAAGTGTGAGTTGTATTATTGAAATAAAATTTTATTGCATTTTTTGAAATTCAATCCAATCTTCTAATAAATGGATCGAGAGGATTAGTAAGGGGGGTGGGGGATAAATAGCCTAGGGCCTCTCAAAATATAGTGGAATACTCCCAGACATTGGATTGACCAATGCCCCAGGGGTAGTGTGAGATTTTCAAAAACCACCACCAATTCATCCAATAAATCCACGGAACCTCTCTAAACCACAAAGTAGTTTATAGCCCTTGTGTTGGCCAGGGTCCCGGCTTTAGTGTGGGATAGTTAAAAACCACCGCCAAAGTCATATACTTCCAAGGAACCCCTATAATAACAAAAATAGTTCCAAACCCTAGGGATGTGCAGTTACTTGAGGGTACCCCTGTATCCTTAGAAACTACTGCCAAAGCATCAAATACTTCCAAATAACCCCTCTTATAATAAAAATAGTTTCAAGACCTCAGGCTGGGCGATGCACCAAGATACCCAATCAAATTAGTCCATGTGTTTGATCGAACAAAGAATGGTGAGCCCAAGACGAACAATGGGATGGAGGGATTCTATAATGCAATTAATAAGTGCGGTACATCTTCGCATCCTAATCTTTGGCATCAAATTGAAGCATTTAAAAAAGAATAAATTATGTCCTGATCAAAGCTTATTCAACACGATAGAGGTGATATTTTTCAACAAAATAAAAAACAAAGAAATTAATAAGCTTATTCTCAATATTGTTAGAAAATATGACAAATTTGATGATAAAATTTTATACTTAAATAATCATATAATTTGCATTTACTTTAGGTCTTTAAAAATTATTGTAAGAATTTTATTGTATAATTTTTTTGTAGAAATTTATAAAATATAGGTATTTGTTTAAACAAGATTATAATTATTAAAATTTTATTTCATTTACCATTTACTCACAGAATTAGATAAATTATTTCCATCAGAAATCAGTTAGATACTCTAACCTTTCCAAAAAGAAGAACAAAAAAGTAATTTAAAATTGAGTGTACTTCATTAAGTTATTTTTGGTATTGGAGGGTCTCTCTGGATGTATATCATGCTTTGGCGGTGGTTTTTAAGGATCCAGGGGTGCCCTGAAGTACACCGTGCAATCTGAGGGCTTGGAACAATTGTTTGATATTAGAGGGATTCCTTCGATGTATAGTATGCTTTGGCTGTGGTTTTTAACTATCTCACACTACCACCGGAAACCCGGCCAACCCAAGAGCTTGGAACTAGTGTGTGGTATTAGAGGGGATCCTTGGATATATTGGATGAATTGGTGGGGGTTTTTAACAATCCCACAGAACCCCCGGGACTTTGGTCCATCCGAGGGCGGAGAGTATTCAATCATATTTTAAGAGGTCCTAAGCTATTTATCCCCCCCACCCCTTACCAATCCTCTCGATCGATTTATAAGAAGATTCGGTTGAGATTCAAAAAATGCAATGGAATTGTATTGTAATAATATTACTCACACTTGAAGGTACTCCCTCGGGGGATGGAACAAACAATATGTGTAGATATTTGTCATAAATAATAAAACGAATTTATAATGTGTTATTATTCATCATGAAGTGTATATATATATATATAATATATATAGTATATACGTATATATATATATATAATATACGTATATAACATAGTTTAATATACTATTAAGGGGACGTTATGTAGTTTTTAAAATTCCTGGGTTTAATTTTTCTGTAACTTGTTCCATGATTATTATTAAAGTCTTTCTCAAAGATATTTTCTACTTATTCTGTGAACTTCTATCTTCAAAATCCCTTAAGTCAATTCTTTTTATATAGTCGGATGAGTTTATTTCTCGAATCAATGGATCAAGTGCTAGAATAAACAATCTAAGAGAAGTTGGATCGTATTTTCAATATCCTTTGTTTCTATGATCAGCATTTCCTGTTCGTATATTAGATAAGCTCACCGCCACCATTCTTAATAACTTATCACCAAATCCATACTTTTTCAACGTGCATATTATATGATAATAGGATATGCTGTCACATGCTCTCCTCAAATCTATCAAAATAATTTCGACTTTTGAATCTTTCTTTCGTACTTCAAATATGATGTACATCTCCCATTGAACAGAATCCTCTATTCGTCTTCCAGGTACAAACCCTTTGGGTGAGTTGTTAAAAATCAATGGTAAAGTTATTTGCAATCTTCTGGCTAAAATTCAACTTAATATCTTGTAAGAAGTGTTCAGCATGGTGAGGGATTTAAGATTATCGATATGCTTATGGACTTTGCCGTTCTTTGAAATTAATGTCATTGTTCCCAGGGTTATTTATTCCTCGAACTTCCAACTTTTAATGGCTTCCCCATATACATCCACCAGTATAGGTAGCAACTTGGTGGTTTATTTATTACAAAATTCGTATAGATAACAAATGATATGGAGCTTTTTTTCGGTACGTTTTGATGTACTTTTCATGTTCCCCCACTGAAACGTCGACATCTAAAGCTGTATTCATTAAGTTTGTTATTTCAGGTAAACCCAATCCGAATATGTGGCCTTCATCTTCCCCTTGAAAGTCCATGACGTTAGCACAACAATATACGCACTTGTAGAAAATGTGTATTTGTCACATCCTGCGATGCCAACAACCATAAATTCTCACAAAATAATCCCTGATCATTTCCGTATCTCTTCTTTTTTATCTAGAATACTTCAATTCTCGTCCAATATAACTATAATATATTTTTTTAATATTCCACTATATTCAAATTTCTTGACATGTTCAAAATTTTACTCTCTCAGAATATTTGACATAACTGATCTGACAGCCATACACAGCACATATTATGTGTTAAACTAATATTATGGAGTTTTTTGCGATCTAAACTAAATACAAAATTCATTTTTTTTCTCCCTGACTAAGTCATACAAAAAGTTTAATATATATTCTTCGCGAGTAGTTTAATTTACGTTTAAGGGGACGTTATGCAGTCTTTAAAACTCCTGATTTGAATTTTTCTATAACTTGTTTAATGATTTTTTGTATTTATAAGCATGTTGTTTCATACTCTAACAGTCTAGTGTTTAGATCTCATGATTTTTTCATGGTTTCTTGATTGTAAAGGTGTCCTGTAAGACTAGAAAAGTGTATTATTCTGTGGCGTTTTAAAGCAATTCCGATGACAAAAAAATCAAAACATAATTGAGTCTATAACTTTTTTTAATCACAGTGTTATTTCTAACAAAAAAATTATGTTCGGGTTGTGAATAAAATTTGAGAGCTACATCCCGTAGTTGACTTTTATCGATTATTGTTTTCTATTTTTCTTAGCATTCTTTTTGTTTTAATGCCTGTAGTGTCTTGCGTCTCTTTTCTGATCAATAACCATATAAAAATTACATTCTAAAATAAAATCGTCTGATTCCAAGACAGTTTTTTTCAAGAACTATGAGTGAAGAGAGTGATAGAAATGAGGGTTATCCTTATTTGGCCCATATACACAGATATATTTGCTTTTAATTTTCCTTTAATTGTTTAGATGGAGTTACCTTGATTAAGTATAAGTAAACATTATAGTATTACATTTACTCCATCTGACCAAGGAATTTATAAAGTTATTATGTTTGTGTCATTCCAATTGATGGATACCAACCAATACTTTCACAAATTATCACGAGATATTAATCTTTTTTATTTTTATTGCTAAGATAATTTCCCTAGAGGAATGGTTTCCATTTCCTCTTTGAGCAGAAATTATAAACTCAAATTATTATACTCAAACGTATAAATACCAAATGGTGATTTACTTCATCATATCTTACTAATATTGGTGTAAGAGCTGATTGTCCACCTTTTCCAATTCTTAGATTTTGGTGCTTAACTAGTGTTTCAGTATTGTTTATTCTGAAATCATGGTGATTCATGCGGTTAAATGAATTCTCATGGCGCTGTAACCACTGATGAATTTAGTGAATGTGAAATTAAATTCCTTTTTGTGATAAATCGTTAAGATTTGATGACTACTAAATAAATTCTCAAAAATAATGTATGAAATGATGGTTGTATAATTGGATTCACAACATAAGAGCCAAAATTACCAGCTCTTACTTTATCCCTTTCTTTTCCACAATAGATTTCAAACCTATAGGGATATCTAGTAGCTACACACATCATCCATAATTTATACTCCAATTTTATAGGTTTTGTTTTATATACATATGAACTCAACAAAAATATCAAATTGATTGTATTGTTTTGTTGGTATTTAAGAAAAAGTCTAAGTTTTATATACCTATGAAAATGAGAAGATTTGATTATCCTCCACGTAAAGCAATTTCTTTATAGTTTTGAATATATATCTACTCATTTTTTGAAGGAGTATTGGAACTTCTAAAGAATGCTTAGTTAAACAATATTCATTTTCTGTAGGCAAACGGTGATAGGTACTGATGAGAATTAGACCAATAAATCTTATCGTTTCTTTTTCATCTACTAGAAGTTTTTGCTAATTCTAGTCCCTTCTTGCATAAAAATTTGTTTTATCTGTTATATATTTTACCATCTCTGGAGTAAAATAAAGCTCAATAATGTCATAAGCATCTTTATTTGATTATTGTATTATAATATCTGATGGGGTTGGCACTGAATGTTATTCAAAACAAAGGGCATGTATTTTTCGCAAACACGTTCCATTCTGAGCATCATTTTTATCTTTGTTATTCAACAAGTTAGTGGGGACCTCAATCTAACCAGCAAATTCATCAAAATTAAAAATTTTGATCCATAATATCATCATCGTTTTCTTCGTCAATAACATTTGGGTCACATGAAAGAGGAAGTAACATTATTTTGATCATTATCTACGGCACTATTAAAGAAGCGAAATCTTGTAGTTGTTGGTTTTTTTCGATTTATCCATTGGGTTACCACTTAATATTTCAAACAAATGATACTAATAAAAATGAAAATTCCATTAGTTCTAATTTATTATATATCTTTCAATACCATTGATATTCAACGTTCCAATTTGGAGAACAAAAGATTCAAAACATTATTTTAACAAGTTCCAAATTTTTAAATTGTTAAATATTTTGGGAAATGCAATAATATACACCTATTTTAAAAAATAGACCAGGTAATTTTTTATTTATTCCTTTTTATCTTCATGCAAACGTAATAGCACTATAATATATTTTTTATATTTAATATCCTGTTATTGTAAGTATTACTAAGTGATTTGATACAATTACTGTGAAATGGAAAACACTTTATATCTTATTATTAGTTTGCAAGACAGATGGAAAGCTATGTTAGCCGAGTGGTTTGTTGAAATGCTTAAAAAAGAAAGGACTTATGGAACCACTGTGTCATAGATAACACCCTATTTGAAGAGAACCGTTATCAAAGCATGAAGACAATTTTTCAAAAACTAAGTGCAGTTGGTCATATAAATAAACTTATTGCTAATACAAAAGAAACATTTCAGTTGCTTGAACTATGTAGTAGCCTAAATGCACATCTGGCCGATGCATTTACAGAAGTGAATCCTTCGTTTCTGAAAAATGGTGTGAAAGTTCTTGGATACCTGGAAGGGTTGCATCACCATCTTTTGGTTACAATGACTTTTAAAAGGCTTACGTGGTTACAGAGGAAAAACCATTTCAGACTACCTTGTTTAAATTATATCTAATCAATAATTCAGGTCAAAACAATGAGTGTCAAATCGATTCGAAGATTATGGCTGCAGTCGCCCTTGGATGTGGTAAAGTCGGTATTAAATCACAAGAGGGCTGATGTATATCCACTACTCAGGCTTGTATAATCTACACAAATACAACTCCTTACTCCACATGATAAAAGGTTTACGTATCGAGTAGTGACAGGAACACTGGAGGTATCAGGATATCTAACAGATAACCAGTGACCGTGAAAACTCATTTCTTTATCTACACCATGAAAGCATCCAGCTCCAAGCTTGACGGTAACGAGATAAATATTTTAAGAAACTATATTAGCATTTTAAATACAATTAAGCTTAGGTCTTGAAGATTTTAATGCATGTTTGGTTGTGGTATAGGTATATATATTTTATTGTATCGTTCTATAATATAAGTCTGCTATTTCAAAATTTTGAAAAAAATTATTGTTTTGAGGTATTAAAAAAAACCTGTATACCTTGTTAAATGTAATAGTATTGATTGTTCAAAATTCTATGCTGCTCCCAGTATAGAAAAACAAAAGAAACGACTTTTGTAAAAACAAGTAATTTAATTCACTTAAACCGGAGAAAAATATCGAAATATATGAATAAATCCTACAAAATGCATTATCAAGAATAATAAAAAATTGCATATAACATAATTTAATTTTTCAAGAGCATACTGAACAGTATTGTCAATAAAATATCAATTTTAAGGAATAACAAGCATTTTGATAAATAATGGGTTCTCTGTTCACTAACAGAAGGTGAAGAGTCAAGGGTCATTGTCTCTGAATGTCATTCAAGGTCTATAATTTTTAGGATATTTATATATTTTCACAATGAAAACCTAATTAAAGAATGGAAAAATAAAAATAAAAACTTGGTTATTTAAAATAATAAATATATTATAAATATTTTATAAATAATATATTCTTATTATATATACAATAAAAACCATGATAGACTATACACTATGTCTATAAGACTTGTTATACCTATAATGTATGTTTTTATAAATTGAAAAATGCTCAACTTTGAAATTCAAAGAAAAGAGTTCATGTATCCTTCCTCTTTTACAGAGTACATACATTGCCCAAAACATAACTTCTGAAAAAGATGTTTTATTTTAATGAGATTACTAAATTATTTTTTTGGTATACTAATACAAAGTTTTGTAAATTACCTGTAAGTAAAAGAAAAAAAAAGAAAAAAGCAACTTTTTTTTTGTAATATTTTTATTTTATTGTGTTTTTCGTGTTAATTTGGTAGAAATAGTGTGTTTTTAGCTCATAGCCACATTCTCATACTATTTAGTGAGTAAAATAAAAATAGGTTGGATTTGAAAACAAGAAATAATTATATGTCCAATTTATTATAGTATTATATAAAATTAGAGTCAAATATTTCCTCGACATATTGTTTTGAACATTTGGAGGCAGGGCTCGACGGTAGTTAAAACTAGCCAATAACCAACAGAGCAAGTCAATTGGTTTTTTACGCGGCGTATTTACATTCATCATGCCCAGAATAGCACCAAACTTAAACTAACTATATACTTGGAGATATATGATTGACTTAAATTCAAAGGGAATCCTTATACAATACTGTTTGGTCCAATCATAAATAAGTACTCTAAGCAGAATATATTAAATGTATTGGTTGGTTCTGTAATTAAAATTTATAGATCGTTCCGTACTTTAAAATGTCAGTTTCGTTAAAAACATTTATAAACTTGACAGGAAGTAAAATATTGCAAATTTTGTATTTAAAAAATATATTTTAATTTAAAAATCACCAGTAATATTTTTATTAAATATCTATTCGACGTATGAGAAATTGACACAAAACCCAAAATTTGACCCTAAAATTGCCCATATATATAAAGTATTTAATATGGGGCTCTCAGCAATAGTCCAACTGGTTTTTTATTAACCGCAGGCTAGCGTGTGAGTCATGCCCGTAATATATTTTTTGTCATTGTGGTTGTATTTTATATTACATCGTATTTTTGTGTTGTTTTTCTTTTTTTTAGCTATCTGTTTCAAACATTGAATGCTGGAGTTTTATATTGTGTCTATAAGTTAACTTTATGCCTTTTATATGTTGATGGGTTTTTATAATTATTTTTACACTGAGATGATTGAATAAATGAAGGAAGAAAAAAAAAAAAATCTTTTGAACTTTTTAGCAATTTTTAATCACTTGAGAAAACTTTAAATTATGAAAATAGAAAATAATGCTATTTTAAAAAAGGAAACGGAAATGGCTCGTAGAAAATATACAACAATGGTGATTTGGAGATGGATAAAGGATGGAGTTGTGTCCAAACCAATTTATCAATCCAACTTTTCCAAGTCCAAGTTTTCATGGCTCTGAGTCCTTGTAGTATCGATTCTAAGTTAAGTTAGATTTCTTTTAACATGTCTCAAGTCAAGACTCGATAATTATGGTATAGCTCTGATTGGATCCCCCATGATCCACAAATAAATGTTTAATCTTAATCCTTGGGATTTGGATGGATTACTTGGATACAGAATACAAGATATTTGAATTATTAATGTTTCATTTATTATGGAACTTTAAAATCCAAGGGAGGGAATTATCTTCTTCCCTCTTTTATTTGACCCTTGAAGTGTACAAACTCCTTCCTCTTTATTTCGTTTTTAACTCTTTATTTTGTTGATATTTTCTGAATGCATGGATACACCATTTCAGTTATTTTTAGCTTGACTCTTTGTATCTCATCATGTTCGTTATATTTTGTAAATATTGTTGATTTTATTTACATGTGTCCTTGCATTTAAATAGTTCAAATAATTATTTACAGGGTTTGCAAGTTATCTATGTCGCCACTTTGGAGCGCCTTTTTGGGCAAACAGGAACACTTTGGATGTTTTTTTTGTTTTAGTCAAATTAATTGACAAATTTGTTGTCCCAAATATTTTCCAAAGGTACGGAGGCCTCCTTGGAATTCAGAACAGGAGCGATAACATAACAATGCTAGAGACCAAAGTGAAGCCCTGGATTGACCTGGTTAAAATGTAAGGTCTAACCTGTGTAGCAGGACTCAACTCCCTGCAAACTTGGAAAAAAAATCTCATATAGTACCAACACAATTATGACAACTACATCTCACCGGAACTTTAACCTCCAAATTTTCTGGATATGAATCCAATAGATATTTTTGTGTGGGAGCAATTGAACAACAAACCAACTGACCTCTTATAAAACATCAAAGATAAACTTATGAGTCATTCAAGAAGGAATTCTAAAATTAGTCAAAAAACTAAGTGGTGAAGGCCTGCTCGCACTTTGGGCCTTGCAAAGATCTTATAATTGAGGCGGGAGATAATTATATTTATTTCAATAAATTGGAATCCATGAAGCTTTCAGAATCTGGTTTTATTTCTTAATTTGATAACTGATTGAAGATAAAATTGTTTCCGAAAAAGATAATTTGTGCACCCTGTAGATTATTTGTATAGTGAGATAACCATTTGTTGAATTAGGACACTTATGTAAATATTGTGAGAGTAATATTTAAATTAGAACATTAATTCTTTGAAACTATAATAATGGATGGATTTAAATATTTGACATTTATTTATATATAGTCGTCTAGACATTATAATATTTAACAATGGGAAGTGCTTTTGTAATAAATTTACTTGTCATGTGAGAGATTATTATGGAATAAGTATGTTAAACTCATTTATAAAAATCAGATTTGCAAAAGTAGGGTTGTTAGACGACTATTAGCAAGATAATGGCCGTATACAATTTAGAAAATATGACATCTTTTAACATATCAATGACTTTTTCAAGGATTTTCTTATGTAACTTAATTTTTTGGGTGCCGAGATGTATAAATTTCAAAAGTACTAAATAAATTTAGCTGACATTCTGCCTCTAACTCCTTTGACATTTTGAATTGGACTAGTGCTAAAAAAAGTAATACACTTTCAACGTTTACGTTAAGAGACTGGAAATTTTAACGTATGCATTCTTTGTGTCTATCTATACTTTTGATAGGGATTCAAGCCAAATCAAAGCAAAATAGAGGCTTTTATAAAAGAAATGTGATCGAGTTTATACCTTGACTCGTACAGCAAAGATTACTGTTTTTCTCTTCCCAAGCACCAGATTGTTTATATGACAGGGCACATGCCTGCATTTCATGACCAAGGAGACAAATAAGTGCGGTACAGCGGAAGGAAGAAC